>NW_027272269.1:0-191701 GCF_040938485.1 Diadema antillarum
TTGTTTCTAGGGGCTTGGTTAGTTAATAATGCATGTAGTGTTCAAAAGCTGAGTTCCATGCCGGATATCATCTAACACCAGTTCAAAACAACAATAGATAATTTATTAATAAAAAAAGAATAATTAAGATAAATACTAAGTCCAACTATCTAGTTTACCCCTACCAGTGTGTCCTTAAGTAATTGTTCCTTTTCTATAGCAGCTGATGATCAGGGGGTGGAGACGTTTTCAACAAAGATGTGAGTGTGTGAGGGGGGGGTCCACTTCTGGTTTATGCAGTTAAATGATAAAAACAAAAACAACAGTGCTGACCCTTAAGTATCTACTTTGTATGGTGCAAAAAAGGTGTTCAAACCGCTGAGCCCCCCTGCCCCCCATAGTTTTTATTTGGGTCTGCAGTAAAGTTCAGAGTGGCCAATTCAATAATGGCAAGATGATAATGCTATTATCAGCAGCAAAATTACCTAAAGATTAATGATTTGTTAAGAAAGGTTTGCAGGGATTGATAATGTTTCACTGTTAATTGGGAAAAGTAGGGCCTACTTTATTCAAAATATTGCTGTAATTGTTTTATAAGGATACCTTTTTTAAAACGTGTGACATTTAGGAGATTTATACCAATTTTTCTTGTATGTTTCATTACATAGGCAAATTCATGAGTGAATATTTACCTTCGCGCTAATTATGGGCCGGATGCATAAACGCTAGCAATTGCTTGTGCTAGCCTTTTACTTGAATCCGTATGCATAAAAACAAGCAGTTGCTTACAAGCAGAAGCTTTTGCTAGCAAGCACAATCAATTGCTTGCTGCCCGCAAGCAATTGCTAGGTCTATTGCTTAGAGACCAAGCGTTTGCTTAAAAACGTATGCATAAAACATACCTTTTGCTTGTTCGTGCTACCAATTGCTTACGATTTTCCAAGCTCTGGAAAATGAACTTGAGCTTTTGCTTAACTTGGACGTTCCCTTTTAAGTATCATTTTCACATTCATACAAGAAAGACCACACTTGTGCAGGAGTGGTATAAATCTACAAGAAATTACTCTTTAGCAGTGTTAGAAACTTTTTCATTTCAACAACGGGAAAGTCCAGTGGTCAGCACGCAAAATGTGATGAAAAACAGGTAGATGTCTGACTTCGGTGGAGAGCAAGGAGACCTCTCTCCACGTGAGATCTGGCAGATCCGGGCTATCTCTATAAGCAGTGATGGGAATCAGCCAGTACGTAATAATCTCTTTGGTATAGTCTGATGTGTGTGTGCGTCTGTGTGCGCATTTATGAGTGCCATTTGATAGCTCTATTGCTATGTCAGGAAATGTTTCGCACACACACGCCCTTTCAAATACATGCTGTCACACTCGCCTTTGTTCTTGTGTTCGCACAGGCGTGACGTTCCTTTTGTTGAAAACGTAAGCAATTGCTTGTGCGGGACAAGCAAAAGGTATGGGCACTAGCAAAAGGTTATGCATATGGATTTAAGCAATTGCTTGAGCTAGACCTTTTGCTAGACGAGCTTGTGCTTTTGCTTGAAGCAATTGCTTACAAGCAATTGCTTGTTTTATGCATTCGGCCATATGTTCTCATGCTTCCATACAGATCCAACATCAGAACATCTCCACACTAAATGGCAGGGCTGACATTACACTCACATATGAGGTAAATTTAGCTGCCTTTCTAGGAAACTTCAGAATTGTATTGGCAAAAGCATAGGCCCTACATACACTCCCATACACACACAGATACTCATAAACACATACATGTACACACAATCACATCCCACAGACATGAAACAGGCAAACACTGTACCCCTTAGTAAATTAATCTTAACTTGACTTGAGGTAAAAAAAAAAAACCACACACTCAACAACTATTAAAACAAGATGATAAAGTTCTCATACAGTATGCAAGATTCATAGTGTACTCAAATTTATTCATCGTTACGTGAGTTCTCTCCTGATTGCATGGACACAAATGTTTCAGTCATGTGTTACGTCATTAACAAATGCAACGTTACAGGTAGAATGAACATTACTAGCAGAAATTGTTGCTATGACAGGCAAGCAAAAGTGAAATGTCAGACACTTTCATAATATATGAAGAGTTTTATTGCAAAATGAGCTAAGTGCGGTTTTTACACATTTCAAAGTGTAAAGTCCATTATCAGATAGAGCAAAGCAAAACCTCTCCGGTAATACCTCACTTCTAACATAACAAGGAATATATTTTAGAAGTTATGATTAAAAATATACTGTATTTTCTTATCATTTTCTTTGTTTTTTGGCAGCTTTAACAAACTAGAAAAGCACTCTGAGAGCGCAGACCTTTGCCAAGCATGCAGCTCATTTCCACCACTGATCTTGTTCTTCCCGATAAGAGATATCAGTGATTTCCACCCATACATACTTTATGTGCTCAAAGTCGCCCAATTTCTCAATATAGAAGCCTTTGTTACGTCATAAACCCTCAGCTGCACGGCACGCCTCGCCCTAGCAGAAACTAGAGCACACACTTTAGTGCGCGTTTGAAAACCTCAGAAATGCGCAGCTTGAACTCCCAAGTTCATTGACCCTACCTGTCAAAATATAAAAAAATCCTTCATAAATTCCCCCAAAATTCACAGGTCACTACCAAAATCTAATCATTTGTTCCTTGTGTCATTCTCAACCTTCCCTGCAAGCTTCAGCCAAATCCGTGCACAACTTTTTGAGTTATTTTGCACACAGACAAACTAACTAACAAACCAACGGTAATGAAAACATAACCTCCTCCCTTGGCGGAGGTAAAATTATCTCATTTTAACAATAATGGAGTTAGCTCATTTTGAAATGAAATTCTTCATATATGAACCTCATGTAGTTTCTGTTAGAGGTTACTGTACCCATGATAATCCTAAGGCATGTCAGAGAGTCAGAGGCTGACCAAGGCCTCATTTCATATAAGAATTGATGTTAGCATAGCAACTCTTGCTGGAATGGCAGCTTCCTAAAGCAACAGCCAATCACAAACCTGGATTCTTGTCATTACCATGACAATTGCCATTCCATCAAGAGTTTAATAATCAAATCAACATTTTATAAAATAGAGCCCTGACTGAGCAACAGCTATTGTATAAGATAGGCAACATGCACTCCCACAGAACTTAGAGCAGTTACGTAGTACAATTGGCTAGTTTATAAAGATGGAGCATGCACACATTTGAATATGCTATGTGAAACTAAGGGATTGTATTGCCTCTTATTCAAAATTTCACTGTCATGGATAAAATTTGACTTGCATTTTCCAATTGTTGCTACTTAAAGAGAAATTCTGGACCAGCTAAAAGCTAGTCTGCAAAGAGGAAGTAAAATGTTACAAGCACAAAAGTGAAAATGTGATTTTTGTTATATCGATATTTCTGTTACGTATTGAAATCTCACGGAAAACATGAAAACAAATGATTTTCCTTAATATGCGGGCTTGTGCTTTCATGTGATGTCCTAACTAGCAAAAACTCATGACAACATAGGACCTATAGGATCAAATGCTTGAGTTTAGCCTTTAAAAAAATATGAAAGGGAAGAAGCAAGTACTGTAGAGAAAACTGGCATTACTTGCATAACCTGAAAGAAACATCCATGAACTTCAATACATTACAAAACTCCCAGAGTTGGCCAAGTCTCTGACAAAACACAAGAAAACTCTGCAGCTAACATTCAAACTTTTGCCAAAAAAAGTGTGTATGAAATCTGAATGCACATAAAATTTCTTTATTGGCTTGTCTCAAGTGTGGTTGTTATTATTGCAGAAAAAAAAAAGCTATTCTACAATGATGGCACTAACTCAGTGACATGCACAATACACGCACTACCATAAACTGTGTATACAAATCAGCAACCCAAGTTCAACAAGTACTGTACAGAAAACATCAGATACAATTATTGGATACCAGTGGTCTGTAATATGCAAAACACAAAGAAATATACAACTTCTTCATATTAACAACTTTCGACACACAAAAGAGAGAACAAGAATGAAAGATCTGCTTTACAGCACATTGTTCAGTGTAAAAAGGAAAACAAAAAAGTGATTGCAAATGCATGTCAGTACACTTACAATAGAAAAAAAAAAGTTTGATTGAAGCAATCAATAACAAGTTATACATACAAAGTGATAATGAACATTGAATCAAATTTCAAGAACAATTAACTGTTTGCAATACAAAATGTAGGAATGTGTATAATTCAAAAGAGCTGTGTGATTTTCCTACCAGGGCTACTTGCCATATATGAAGTGGACACAAATTCCTGATAAGCTTATACAGATAATTACAGCATATCTACCAAGCATATAATGGGCAAAGAAGTTCCCCTGAAGGAAAATGGGTGGATAAAATATCTGCTTGACTCTAAATGAATAATAAAAAAAAAAGAAAAGAAATGAAAATCATCAGGATGGAAGGGATGGAAGAAAACAAAACATAAAAAATAATCATTTCTATGATATATTTCCTTTAACAATACTTCAACGTATTTCTAAATATGTCTACCCCTAACTAGTACTCATCTAAAAATCACTGTACCTAGGGGCCTTCATGAAATATTTCAGAGAACTGTACCCGCCAACTATACTGGAGAAACTAAGAGAAATGACTATTCAATGTATAAATTGACATAATAATCTAAAATAGAACATAATTTATGCATGTTCCAGGAACTGCCTGATTTATGTAACACATACACTATAATCCTACTGCCTTTATTTGCTTCACATTGCTGTATAACAAGTACAAATAACAATCACGAAATCCAAGTTTAAAAAAAAAACATACAAATTTTGAAACAGCCTGATTTGAATTCTTACAACAAATTCTTGATGAGGTGTTCACATTTTTTTTAACATTGCATTTATCCAGTTTTGCTCAATTTTGATACTACTATTCTGAGTCTGAAGCATTCATGACCCAGTCATACACATCACAACTGGATCAGTCATTGAAGGATAAGTTCACCTTCATATACATGTGGATTGAATGAATGCAGCAATATTAGTAAGAACACATCAGTGAAAGTTGGAAGAAAATCAAGACAATTCATTCAAATGTTACTAATTTCTTTCAATTTCTGCGCAGTCACTGCTGGATGAGAAGCCTACTACAGTTTATGATGTCACATGCATAGAACAATAAGGAAAATACAAATGTATAAAGAGAATTTTACAAAATTTCATTTTTTTTAAAGAAATGAACGCATTCCTTCAACATGTCACTGATGTACATTAAGGGTAGTATTATTCCCTTCACTGCCTTCTGAAAGAGGCAAGTCAAGCTCTCTTTTATTATGCGAGAAAAGTGAAAATACATTGAATGTTAAATTTTCTTTATATTTACTTTACACTGTTCTACTATGTGACATCACAAGCTGCTGTAGTCCTCTCATCCAGTGATGTCGGCACTGAAACTTTAAAAATTCATAACTTCTGAAAACATTGTCCGATTTTCCTCGAACTTTCACTGATGTGTTCTATTAATATTGCTGCATTCTCTCCATTCACATGTATATGAAGGTGAACTTGTCCTTTAGCAGCTCCTTCAAACAGCTCAAAAGAACAAAAACATCAACTACAATGTAGAGGTATGACAGAAAATGGAGTAATAGCTGATAATTAATCTGAGTACACTGACACTGCATTAGTTGTTCATCGACACTATACTCAAAATGTCATGCTTCCTTGGATGCCCAATACTTAATGCTCACAGTTCAGTACAGTTGATCTGCAGGATTTATTTTCAGTGACAGTATACCTACTGCAGTAGATTTCTTAACAGCTACATGTACAAACTGTAAACATAATGTACAAGTGATCCACTGGATCTGCTACTGACTCAGTCAATGGTCATTGTATGACATATCTGAAGTACAGCAAGATTTTGAGGCAAGCATAACTACCATGATGGTTCTTTGATCTGGTGTGAAACAAGGTGGAAAATCGGGGGGGGGGGGGGGGGGGGCGAAATAGCTGCAATGAATGCCAGTAAGAATGGCCTTACATAAATGATACTTTATACTTTTCATCAATGGATAGTGTACATTCAACTTCTCAAGTTGGCAACTGACATGTCAGCATTGTGGATGATACATTGTAGATTGATAAATACAAGTGTATCAATCACTTACCAACCGAAGTAGCCAGCACATTGCTCAAATAGCAGTCAGATAAAAAACATTGACTTAGCCAGTATTCATCATGCAACAAAACAAAATAATCAATATGCCTGTCTGATGAGGTGTACAATAATAAACATTAATGAAATGACAGAACATTCATAAGCAGTTAATACATAAAGCTAAATAAAAAAAGGCATTAGTCTAGAAAGCTAAGTCTTCTTAATTTGCATTATCTTAAAAAGAGGTCTATTCAGGAAATTCTAACTTCATAACTATGTCAAATAAAAATACATGTAGATCTTGACCTCCATTACTTCTCCACTCACCATCTTATATCTGTAGAAAAGAGATGTTCTACAAATTATCCCTAATGAATCAACTTAACCAGCACTACACTGCTGAGGGTCACTGACTTAAAAATACATCTAGGTTATGTCTAAGCCAGGAATGTTGTTGAGCGGCCGTCTCCCTTCCTAACTTGTTGCATCTGCGTAGTTCCAGATTTCACTAGAGAAATATTGCTATATGCCGTTTATACAACACTTTTTCACAAAGGAATACGACTAGTTCTTTGAAATCCGAGTCAAAATTATGCCCGGCATTTATCAGCATTTTGGGGCATGATTTATCATTGCACCCAGTCTACTTCAAGTTTTTTAAAATCATTCTCAAGATATCTCATAACATAGGAATTGTCAACAACAAAAAAAAAATCACATTAAATTGACTTTTCACTTCTGTTCATGTGAATAAAGCTCAAGTTTTCACAACATCCAGCTCAGCTATTACACACACTTGTACCATGTTTCACTCCATCTTGTCCAGATTGTTACTCTAATTTAAAGACAAAAACAAAAATGCAAATCAGGATTGCTGTCGATATTTGACCTTTACTCAGTTGTTTTTACACTACTGTAAAAGTGGAAATCTTTGCAAAAGTAATTTTTCATGCTTGACCTGGTCAGGTGAATTTCTCATGTTTTTGATTCTGAGGAATCAAGACATATTATAGTGTCACAGGTAACAAGCAAAAAATTCACATGCTTTTATTTTCATACTGGATTCATGTCCTGCAAAATACATGAAATTTACACATTGCACAAATTTCAACTTTTACAGTATAGCTACATGTATGTACTACAACACTACTCTGTCACAATTAAGATGAGCATAAAGTTTATAAAATTTTGTGGCAGAATGTTACCATTCAAACACAACAAGCGACCTTCTCGTAGAATCTACAAATGTAGAATGTAATAAATCGTGCTACATTGTCAATATACTGTAGCATGATGGATTGAAATATGCTTGCCGCACTCTCTGAATTATTGCTTCCAGTGTGGAAAAAAAAAAATTGGCCAGATAAGACATGACCCTGAGACCTTGGAATGCATAACCCAAGATCTTATTCAGCGATGCTGACATGGTCAAACACAGTTACACTCACACCTTGCACCATACTCAAACTAAACAAGGTAACAAGAGTAATTTTGCACAGACATAGGCAGACAGTTGCATAGACAACAGCAGACAATAAACCGGTCACATCAACACGTCCTCAAGAAATAAGTCAGTGATGGACATGGACAAAATTAAGATGGTAAGCTAGGGTAGTGTCTGCTCTGCTGTTCAAGATTTTGTCAATTATGGAGTCTAAAGGTTTCAAGTCATACTTAATCCCTGACATATATGAACACATACCTTCAAAGATCACCGGGATTAGATTTCCCACATATTGTATCTTGGTGACGGTTGGCGTAGAATTTTTAATGAACCAAGTGTTGACACACAAGGTTCTTTCTGAGTTCATTTTACAGTGTGCAGAAGGGGGAAAAATACTTTTAAAATCATGTCAACTGTTCTTCCACTGACAACACAAATATTAGCACATAGTCATATTGCTGTGTACACCCATTGATCAAACCTGCAATCATATAAAAGTCCTTTCATAGAACCCAAGATGACAATAACACTGTATTTTGTCACACATTTCTCATGGACAGAGTGCTGCCTAGTTCCTGCCCTTTCTATGCAAAGATTTTTTTTTTTAACCATAATGAAACAGTACCTACTTGTGAGAGAATATAAAAAAAGAAATCATGATATCAAATATCAAACACTTTCCAGATTCTTTTTTCCCATCACAGATTACAAAGATATGAGGTGTTAGGAATCAGAATGAATGTATCACATGAATTCCTACAAAATTTAAAAGAATATGACCATATTTTGCCCAATTTCTCAAATTATAATACAATATTTACTGTGAAATAACTCTAAATGGCATAAGCATAGTTTTCCTTTTTTCCCACTCATTACTGCAGTGTTATCAGACAATTACGCGTTTGTTTGTTTGTTTGTTTGTGTGTGTGTGTGTGTGTGTGTGTGTGTGTGTGTGTGTGTGTGTGTATGTGTGGGCAGTTTTAATGTGGTTTGATTATGAGATGACATTCATAATTAAGGCAGACAATGGTGGGTTAATTGAAGGCTATTGACTATTCCTCAGGCATCAGTTATACACTCATTGGTTTTCCAGCTGGTTTTGCTTTCTTTGTGGACTGTTTTTCGCTGTCTGGCTCTGCCACAGCAGCAACTGACTGCACTGATGAGGACTGGTGAACATGAAATCAAGAGAAAAGAATTAATGAGATTTTAGAAATAAAATTACGAGTCGATGAAATATACTGTAAAACACAATATTTTCGCGGCATAAAATTTTCGCGAATTGGAGCCGACGGCCTTTTTCGCAGCATGAAATTTTCACAAGTTGCCTCTAACATTCAATGCATATAGTGTAGACAAGAACCCTAGCATGCATTTTACAGTACTCAGTTTCATTGAGCTAATATGAGGAAAACTCTGATGTAAAGAAAGGGCGCTACAATTAGGGAAGACACAGGGGAATCTAACACACTGATGAACATGCAGTAAGAAGTCAATCATTACGGATTCTATTTGTGTACCTGTGTTGTGTACCTGCGATCAAACTATCAAACCCTGAACAATATCACTTTTGTTTTAGAGTCAGAAGACTGGTTCAATGCAAACTTCCTTTAACATTTTGTACTCATCACTAAAGGTCAGTCTTGTAAGGCAGACACAACACATTTTCTAAACACACAGGATTTGAGCTCGTGATATGGTTTCAATATGTACCAGTATAACAAGTGTACAGTTGTTTGTGGACTATGCACTTGTTACTTGCCAATATTTATGTTACTGCCAAAATAGTACATTGCCAAACACCATAGCTTGGATATAAAATGAAAGAATGTACAAACAACATTTCACATCTCTTAATTTCACAAGTTGTGTATTACAAGGAAAGTTTGGAATGTGGTTGGAATGGACTCAATCAGGCATGCCAACCTCTGCATTCTAAATGCTTACCAATGCATAGCAAAACAACAACAAGCACATTTCTCTTAAAAGGCAAAGCTCATTTCTCTTAAAAGGCAAAGCTCATATTTTGTTTCAAAAAAGACTAAATAAATAGGAAACTCACAAATACTATTCATACTATACTCATCAATATTTATGTTATCATGAAAATATTGGACATGACCTGTATACAAATGAGAGAATTTTCACATGTATTTCAAGTCTCTTATTTTTACAATTTGTGAGTTACAGAAAAAAAAAATGGGAATGTGGTTGGCATGGACTCATTTAGGGTTGGCATCCTCAGCACTCTATAAATATAACAATACACAGTAAAAATGAGGCAAAAATCATATTTTGGTTTTCCAAAATTGTGAAACACGCAAATACTATGCCCGCCAAATCCTTATTTTTTAATCTAAAAAAAAAAAAAGGCCTATATTTGTATTTTTGAGGAAGGAAAAACACATACTGAACATTGTAACTGACAGCTCTGCTTATCGTAGATCATAAATCGACAGATGCACAATCAGGTACATGTACTTGGGACGTATTGGGGCAATTACCCCCCAGCTAAATACTGGTTAGTGATAAGGTTAGAGTAAAGATAAGGGTTAGGTTTAGGTTTAGGGTATAGAGTTTGGGTTAGGGTTAGGATTAGGTTAAGGATTTCGATTAGGATAAGGGCCAGGGGAAGGGTCCGGGGTAGTTGCCCAGGGGGTAATTGCCCAGGGGGTAATTGCACCCACTTGGGAAAGCAGGGAACTATGCCAGTAATGCACACCCTTCTGGACTAGGAATGGGCAAGGTGAAGTGATACATCAAAATGTGTCACTTATTGCCACTGTAGTCAAGTCTGACACAAGTGCTAGCCCTCACTCGTTGTTTACCTGCGCGTCTCCCATCATGAACATGTTGGGAATCTCACTGCCGAAGAAGACCTTAGTGTTTGCTGCTATGGCCTGGTATCTCATCATTTCTAGGAACTGGGGTGTTAGTTTCACCTGTCAGACAAGAGAAAGATATAGTACTTCAGCACACTCTGCAAACAAAGACAATATCACACAACATAGTGTGCACATCATGTTGTTCTTCACCACGATTAATCCATGATTATATCCATTACTGTCCTTGGCAGGTAGAATCCACATCTTCATTTGACCCATACTCAAGTTTTAAAAACCTCCTCTTCTTCTTTTTTTGACTCCTGATTAACAAAAACACCTCCTGCAATTTTCATATGATGGCTTAGGTTCCATGACATTTGCTCCTGTGACAATTACTCCCATGAAATATCTGCAAGCTAAGCGAAACATAACTTCTAAACACAGACATAACTCTAACTCTAATCCTAATCCTCACATCAAACTAAACCTCAAACTCTATCACAGCCCTAATCCAAACCCTAAGTCCTTGGGGAAAATAAGACAGGAGCAGTTGTTGCAGGAGCAAATGCCATGTCACCGATGGCTTAACAGTGAAAAGTGTGTCACATACAATCATTGTGGCTATAATTCTTTTTAACATTCCACAAGTCTTATATTTGGTTCGTTGCTACTAAAGGATGCAGCTTTTAGTTTTAAATTTCCACCAACCTCATTCGCCTTGGCTTCCTGCTGTGCTGTGTAGAGCTCTGCATCAGCTCTCGCCTTCATTTTGGCTAGATGCGTTTCATCTGGTCACAGAGAAGGACACGAGAAAGATAGTCAAGATATAGAAATCCATATTCATGTTTTGAATAGAAACTTCTCATCTTGTTATAGCCTTCTTCTATCTCTTTTGTCTTTTATCTTCACTCCAAGTAATAAGTTTCTCTCACACACACACACACTCTCTCTCTCTCCTCTCTCTTCCTACATGACAGCGACTTAGTGTAAGGATTTGTCCAGGGTGTTTGTTTCGGGATAGTAACTTCTAGGTCTCCATGTCTTAGTTTCTTTTGTTTTTCCACTTTTAATGTATATCAGTCAATCAATCATATAATTTGTTGTATTACGTGTGGGGGTAATGCACCCTACAAGCACTGCTTTTTAGCATTCCTCCCCATTTCCAGCATTTCTGTATACTTCCAATATTTTGTAAACTTATCCTTTATTATGTATTATGATGAAATTTATGTATTCAATTTCTATAAAATATCTGTATGTTTCTCTTGGAAATGGAAAAAAAATGAATGAATGAATGAATGAATGAATGAATGAATGAATGAATGAATGAATGAATGAATGAAACAGATGTCAATACAATGTTTCCCCTCCAGACTTAGATTTACAGGATTACTGCAAAATATTGTATCTGGCTCTGATAAAGTAATCATAGCTTCAGTTTTGAAATACAAGACATTGAAGTAAAAGAGATGCTAAGTGTGTATTCAGAAGAGACAGAGAGAGAGAGAAAATAAATGATAATAGTCATCATTGCAAAATGTCACAGCTCAGAAAGCAGACAAGTATGATCTGATACCTTCTATCTGCGATATCCTCTGCTCACTCTCCTTCTCCATGATTTTCTGCGAGTATGTTATCTGCGCGACCTGGGCGGACTTCTCCGCCTCGATGACTGCCCGCTTCCTCTCAGTCTCCGCCTCCTTCTCCACCACTCGTTGATGCTGAGCGGCGATCAGCAGCTTGGTCTTTTCGTTCTCCCTGCAGTACAGAGGAGAATGGGCCAACATTTAGAGATAAAAACATACTGTCTTCTCACCATTTCTTGTGTAAGGCCTATATCCTCACTAAAAAACTATTTCAGGCAATCATCCAAGAGAGGAAGGGGTTAAAAATGATGAATTGGTGAAACAGAAACAATACAAATGCAGCCATATGACCAATAAATCGATCAGTCATAAGGTGTTGCTAAAGTACGGGTTAGAGAGCTTTGAGGAGATTTGAGGAGGATGCAATTTCTTGTTGATTCCCTTAAATTATTAAAATCAAATACACTCAGCAAAAAAAAAAAGTTAACACTTTTTTTGAGTTCATATTTGCCAATTGTGCACTTTACGGCCCTATATTATCGGTGCGAGATTTTACCCTAATCGAGCAGTGTGTGCGGATTTGAGTACCTACCAGGCACTGCGGGTTCTACAGTGTCTTCCGGCACTGTACCGTGTGCATGTGTGTGAGATTTCGCGCTGGGATGCAGTGTGTGTGTGTGTGATCGTGATGAAAGTACTTACCGTACGCCACATGGTTGCTCTGACGCCCTTCCCTGTGCGGTGCGGCATGCTCGAGCATGAGCAAACCCTAGACAAACAGGGTGTTGTTATTGGCACACAAGGGAACTCAATGAGTGGTAAACTTACGTGCTTCCATCATGATTTTAAATGGATGAACTCTGCATTATATCTCAAGCAGGGATCACTGATTAACCTATTGCAGAGGACATATTATGTCCACTTGCGGCCTTGGCGAAATTATTCTGTGAAATATAGATATCAAATAATAAAAGGAACCCCAAAATCTTATCCCCATTCGTCAGTCTGTTAGTGTTTATTTCGTCTACAGACGCCGTGTGAAGTGTGTATAGCTATCGATTTACGGGCAGCCACTACATGGACACACACACACACACACACAAGCCTCGCCCGCGTGGTTGGTTTGCGCGATTTGTGATGGGGTCGGATCGGGATGGGATGAAGGAGGCATAAAAAATATTCATGTAACTGTTGTGGCGAGTTGGCGCAAGCTAGGGGGTTCAAAAATGGAATCTATTGTATCACAGACTACTGTCAACTTTCTCACACATGGCAATTTTCTGCCATGCAACATTGTAAATGTAAAAGCTTGATTGTTGAGTTGATAATCCTGCAGCAGGGAGCAAAGAAACGTGACATTGCGATCGCACAGAGTTCAATGTGTCAGCTCCGCAAAAGCGCAGTGAGTGAGGTAGGCTTCTCGTGACCTTATCACTTGTCAAACGGCGTTCCATACAGCAAGAGATCAAGAGAAGCTCGCCAGCTGCTCAGTGCGTGGTTGTTCATGGGATATCACCTTGGCATACGGTGAATGAGGTACCGATAATATAGGGCTGTAAAGTGTACAATTGCCTCATATTTTTCATACAAGATTTTGATGAAAATTAATGTATCATATACCATATCAAAGGTAATTTAATTGGCTATCAAGCTAGTAGGTTAATACAAAGGGAAACTTTACGTATGAGTGAATACATTCATTTTTGCTCTCAAAGGCACAAAGGTAAAAATTGCAAAATTTGACATACTGTCTTTCATTTGGCAATGGCCTTCAAGATAACAATGACAACAAAAAGTCAGTCTAACACGATGAGAGACATGAATGAAATAGCAAAAACAAGTTTTTGTTCTCTTTATTTCTTTATAACCTCAAACAAAACCAAAATTGGAAACTAAAGGGGGAAAATAAGATTTTTCTGTCAGCTTAAACTTCAAACGCCATAGGGAATAAAGGCACAAAGATGATTAAATAACCAGAATTTCTTTATTTCACTCCTTTTATTTAGTAATTTAACGATTCATGAGATAAATCAAAGAACCAAATATTATTTACAATTTTTCCAATTTGAAAACAAACTGAAATTTTTACCATTTTTTGCTAATATTGCTTCTTCTCTCATTTCATTTGAATTTGGGTTTACCCAAGATTCTTCATTTTTCTCCCTTATTTTTGGCCTTTATTGATATTTTGGGCTTCAAAGATATTAGAGAGATCATACGGTTATTTTTGCAACTTCATTCATGTATCTTATTGTGTTGAATTTGTCTTTTGTTCTTATTGTCATATGGAAGAGCACTTACGCATGAATGACAACTTGTTCAGTTTTGCAATTTTTACTTTTGTGCCTTGGAAGAGAAAAACAAAGGTGTTCACTCATGCGTAAAGTTTCCCTTTTTACTGACCTACTACGCTGATAGCCAATTGTATTACCTTCAATATGGTATATAAAACATGAGTTTTTTAGCCAAAAAAGTGTTTACTTTCTTTTTTTGCTGAGTGTAGTACATATTAATTGCAGATTCCTGTTGGCAAGTTTATTAGAGAAAAATTAGTAATGAAAACAGCGTAGAATTATTGCATTTTGTAAGCAGCAAGAGAAATTTGAGAATTTTACTGAACATAACAAACTGTAAAGATGAGCGATTAATAGAATGAGTTAACTTACATGAATTCTATTTCTCCTGATACTGTCTGGAAATACCTAAATGCATGCACTCTCTGATGAGTGATTACTACACAGAGTTTACTTACATGAGTTCAAAATTTTTCCTGATGCTCTCTGGAATTTTTGGTTTGGTGACTCGCACTGCCTGCAGGAGATACAAATCATTTTGATATCACAGTTTCCCATAATAATATTCTTATTGCAATACAGAACATACACAATATGATTTTTTTTTTTTACCCTTAGGTATAATTTAAGATTGTTTGATTAACACTTTGAAGGGTGAAAATACATTCTATTAACTACACGTACCTTTTAGATCAGTCTAAATTTTGTGGCAATATACAATGTAGGTTGTCATCCATTTCCGCTGTCACCAGTACAACTTTTGATAGTGCCATTGTAACAAAGAAAGTCTATTAATGTAAGGGTCTAAAAAGTGCTTCAGTTTAACATAAAATTGTTCAGAAAACATCTATTTAGATTTTCATTTTGTATGAACAGTACACATTCCCTCCAACAGTTGTTGAGATACTTTAGGACAAAGATTATTCCCTGTGACTTTAGAGGATATTGGTAAAGTGTGCTTTTGATGTCACAGAAGACTAAAAGTGAATTTCTGTGAAATTCTGATTGCATTTTCTAATCATCTATTGCCATACTACTGTGACACCATGAATAGTTGTAGAGTTCCCATCTTGAATGTGCAGCATATCATGGAACTAACCCATTTGTTTAAAGGGATAGTACAGTATTGGTGGAGACGAGAATTTGGCTTTTAACTTTTTGCGAGATACCAAGAAAACACTTATGATATAATACAGAGCATACCATTTTAAGAGGAATTCAAAGTTTATTTGATGAAAATCAGGCTTGGAATGGCTGAAACATCCAAAAACAAAGTAAAACAAAGCAATCGTAATAAAGTGTGGGTCCCACACTTTATTAGAATCGCTCTTTTTTGGATATCTCAGCCATTTCAAACCAATTTTCATCAAATAAACGTTGAATTCTTCATAGAATTACATGCTCTTTCATGTTTTATAAGAGGTTTCTCATCATCTCACCCAAAAATGTTAGAAACCTGAAATTAGGTCTCAACCAAAACTATACGATCCCTTCAACATTTCACACATTTTTTCGTAGAGTGTTTCACTAATTTGTCTGCATTGACTGAATCAACATATATGCTTTGGTGCAAATGCCCCCCTTAATGACTTCAGTGATCATATACCAAACAGATTGTGTGCACTCAAGACCAAAGTTCCCATTCAGTTTAGACTTACTTGGATTGTCAAGCCAGGAGCCATTACTGTCAGATCTTGTTGAAGTGCTTTCTTCAAGTTTTCATCAATTTGATCTAGAAGCAAGATTTTTAACAAGCATAGTATGACTGAAGACTAAACTCCATCATTTCTTTGTTCATCATTGCAGAATTTGAGGCTTTGAATGACTACAGCTTTATTGTCCCTGAGCATCTGGTATCTTTAGACTGAAAGAGATTTGAACTCAAGACTCCAAAGAAATCTGGGCATCCTACAAATCCTTTTGTGTCTAGTAGACTACAAGAAGTATTACAGAAGAGCAGTCAAGGTTTTACTCTCACATGCTGCACGCCCTTCTCACCTCTTCTCACCACCACATGACACAACAAAAACAAATCAATTTATGAACAAACACTAATGAAAGTAATCAGAGTTCATTAATCATCTTTATTACATAGTGCAAATATATGCTTAGAAGAAATGACTTCCACTAACCTGATAACATGGAAATAATGACAGCACAAATTTACTACAATGAAGCATTTCTTAGTTATTGCAGAGCAATTTACACATTTACCTAGTATACGAGTCTCTCATCTCCCGCAATCTGCACCATCATCATAATTATCATAATTCTCATATTTGAAATGACAGTTGCCAACAGGAATGTCATCTTCCTCACATCGTCACCTGCATTGACTATATCATCATCATCTTCTGCATTCTCATTTGAAATGACTGTCAGTGTCATCAGTATCATAATCATTATCACTGTTTATATCACCATTGACACCACCATCGATCATATAGAAAACTAGTGAGAAACGGGAAATTTTCGGAGTGGTCACTATACCATGGGGTCAAAACTTCAAGGTCACACAGAATTTGCAAGGGTCAACCGATTATCACCAAAATCAAATTGATTCTTTCCTGTCATTATCCAAACATCCCCTGAACATTTCGTGCAAATCTGTTTACCTGTTCTCTTGTTATCTTGTACACAAACAAACAAACAAACAAACGTATGGAACCCTTCACATAACCCCCTGCCGATTTTCATCGGCGTGGGTAACAATGTAAGCCCCACAGGACAGACTTACCAAACAGTTCAATGTACACTTCTTGTAGATGGTGGGCACTGCAGAACTGATTCAGCTCATGGTGGATCTTGTTGAAGATGAGCGTCCTGTCGTAGTCTGCTGTGTAGTTTTTTACTGTCTCAAAGACCATCTCTGGCAGTAACTTATTGACGACCTCTATTCTGTCAAAGTAGATCATCACTCCTCCACTGCACAAGAAATAGACAAATTATACAGTTTTACTTTAACCTGGAATATTAATCCCAATGCATTACGAGTTGGTTGCTTTGTAAAATTCGCTGACCTCTTCAAACCAGCAATCAATAATGGATGTAGAGTGACCACAAACTAATTTTTAAAATATTCCATTTTGTTGCATATGTCAAAAGAGATAATCCATGATTTATTTTGCAATTGCGTTATAAACAATGATTCCTTTCTCTAGCAAGATTTGAATTTGCATATCTGTGATATAGCTTGAAAAAAGTCTACAGGGAAACAAAACATATATCAACTGAAAATGAAAAAATAAAGAAAAATTAATTACTTTTCACTCACAGCTTTCAGGTGTTCATGCTTTTAATTTCAGTCACATCACCTCGATGACTATTTCAAGAGTTACACCAAGCAAAATGATATGTAAAACCAATATTACGGTGGCAATGATTTCCACAGATAGGTTACTATGCTTTTCTCCATTTTGTTTGTTTGTGTATGTTGCCCGCTCTAGTTCATAGAATATTTCTCCCATGAGATCCAATTAACTGTGATAAGAATGTGTCTCCTGACCTTCTCATGAACCCTGAATCTATTGATGGCATATAAAACTGTAGCCTCAAAAGTATCTGAAATAAAGCCTTCATGTTGGTCACGTCATCAGCCTCTAACAACCCACCTCGTTCCGCAAGGGACATTCTTCACTTCATCTGTCTGCAGAGTTGTCTGTAGATGGAGAGCACAAAAGTTTTCCAATATGGAAATATCATATATATGTTTTCAAATCAAATTCAAATGATGTCTACACAGAGTTTAACAAAGATCGATTGGCATTTTCACATCAGCCCGATAAAAATCCAAGCTCGAGATATTTTTCGCGATTGCGAATTAGCGTGCCATTTCATTTCCTATTCACATCAGCCCAAAGAGAATTAGCCCGAAATTTTTTTGAGCTAATTCGACAGCTGAGCATGTGCAAACAGCATCAGTAATGTGTGCACTTTCAAAAATTCCTCATGATTTGTGTGCAGTTTGCCTCGATCGATCGGGTCACACACGCTATGCATGATGGGATGCATCGCACTAATTTATTGAGGCGTTTTCACATTATCAAATAGCGCACTAGTTCGCCAATTATCCCGCTATTTCAGAAATTTCCCAAGTTGGACTCAAGAAATTTTCTCGATCAGAGTGATACAATTAGCGCTAATTTGTGTTCACATTATCAACTAGCGTGCTATTTCGTGATCGGGTTAATTTCCCAAGTCAGAAAATAGCACGCTATTTTGAAACATCGGGCTGATGTGAAAACGCCTAATCATCTCTGTCTTGGGTGCAGTGAAGTAGGAAACATATGTGGGGGGGGGGGGTGCATACGTATATGTGTGCATATGTGAGTTACTAAAAACTGTGCATAACAAACACTTAAGACTCATGAAGTCCATCACTTAGCTTGAGATGCATGAAGCAAGCACAATGTAACCGGGAACACACCATTCTTAATAGTTTACGTAATCGGATATGACCTGCAAATGGAAAGTGGGAATCAAGTTCTGTACTAACACATGTCTACTGAAGGCACATGGGATATCTTGTTTCATGTCTACAGTTACCTAAGAGTTTACAATACATACATATAGATGACTGTAGAATCAAGAAAGTAGAGCTTAATACAATATACTGTATGAGCTGAAATTTTCGCGAATTGCTACTTAGAGGACATTTTAGCGTGTTGTTAATTTTGCGGTTGTGAAGGTCTAACTGAATTTACTTATTAGCGCGTTGTTATTTTCACGTGTTGTTATTTTTTCGGTTCAAAGGCGATTCACGAAATTCGCGAAAATAAAACCACGCGAAAATTTCAGCTCGTACAGTAATGAGTATGCTGGTTTGCTGCATGTAAACATGCAATTGCTATTGCTCACTATTGCTCACTACTCACTGTGCAATTAACACACCCCAGGTTGCCACAGAAATGTCGCAGACACAGAGAATATGAGTCTTAAGAGATTATGTTTGCAGCAGTTGTGACCTCTTTGTCTTTTCCCCCTCCAGACAGAAATTTTCTGAGGAAAATCATTATGTGACATCTCTGCTCTTCAGCAATACATATGTATACACGCTGTAAGATATGTGAATGCATAGCAAAGATGTGGGCATGAGTGACTACTTATTAAGCGCTGTGCTTTGTCAAAGAAATGGAAGTACTGGATACAAAATTAATTTCATGAATTAGGACTTGCAAAACAACTTTGTAAGTGATTAAACTCATGCTCCTGAACCCCAGAAATAAAATTAATAATCATCACTGCTTTTCAGGAGAAAACTTTTGTGATTTTCAACCTTGAACTACTACATAAAGTCATTTTGTGCTACTGAAGGTAATATCTGCAAAAATTGCAAACTTCACAAATATTGGTCTACTCAAAAATTTGTGGAACATACTACGCATATCGCCAAGAACATAAAATGACGTACCTACCTCCACTCCAGGAAAGTAATAAATTCTGTCTAATCCCTTTATCTTAGGTCAATAGAAGACCATGAGGTTCATATCGGTTATCTTGAGCTTGTTAGTAAGAATGTACAAAATAGAAAAAGAAAAATTAGGTACTATTGAACTTAGCGTTCATGCAAAAAAAAAAATAAATAAATAAAACTCAGTAGGAAAAAAAAATACTGCACAGATTTGACAGTATTGACATGCAATGCTGTTACTGTGAATGCTTGGCCTCAGTATAATTATATGAATTTAAGTCACAGTTTGAAAACAGTCATGCTACAAACAAATGGACATCTTACCTGCACACTTCTGTAAGATGTAATGAATGGAACCATTACATGAAAGCCAGGACCACTTGTTGATGATAATAAGGCACCACCCTAGGATTGTAAGGAGCCAAACATGGAGGAGAGGAATTGCAAGCATTCTGTTTCCAATAAACTCAAAATATCTGTTTGGTCAGCTGGTAAGTCAGTTGGGCAGTTGGTCATTGTTCGTTGTTTTTCTATTTTTTTTTTTGGGGGGGGGGGATTAACAAAAAAGGAAAAATAAACTGGCGAAGCCATAGAATTCCTGCTAGAATTTCAAAAATTCTAATTGCATAATTCCACATTAACATGGTTCTTTATCATGTAACTGTAATATGATACACGAAATTCCTCCTAAAATCAGTCTTTCAGTACACATTTTTTTTTTTTTTTTTGGTGGGGGGTCTAAACTTTGAAAAGCAAATAGCATATACCCTCAATTCATATAAAGTAGTCCAATGCATTCGAAAATATGCTGATTGTAGGTAATGATGAGATGAGATAGAAAATCTGACCTTACATCATTTGTCACTTCAGGGAGCTGAATTAATCCGCCAAAAATTACCAAAATGTTTCATCAAACAACTTTTGTAAAAACAAGAGGAACGCATGAAAGCAATCACACAAACTTCCATTGACAAGGAAGGAAAAGCAGATTATCTTTCTAATTCTATGAAAATGTCATTTGCCTTTCCATTCCTTATATTACGAATGTCTTATCTTACATCTATTTAGGGATTAAAGGCAAACATCCCTGCCAGCAGTAGCTTTATCAAAATATTTTTTCAAAAAGTCCCCCCACACTAATCCGTTCGTTACGGGAACCTGGTATACCAGGTTCCCTTGGGAGCAACTGATATATATATATGGGAACCTGGTATACCAGGTTCCCAATATGAAAACACGAGTGCTTGCCTTCGTGGCCTTAATTTTTGTTTCTTTGTGGTAAAATGACCAGAAAAATGGGTTTGATAAAGAGATAAGTATATTCTATCAGTATTCATTCTCTTTCTGTTGGGAAAATGCGTATTTCACAGAATAATTTACCTTTCTTCTGATTTAGTTAGCGCTTGTTCTGCTAAAAAACTTATATGAACATGTGCATAGCGGTCAAAGCTGAGCTCAGTAGATTTCTGTGTTCGCTGACCCCAGTCATCCAATACAGGTGCCTGGTTTTGTGTAGAACAAAAGAGGCTGTGAGCCCATCAGCGTACGCTGTATTCATACCTCGCACCCGATTGATATTTCCATTGTTCGATGGCACATGTAGTTGACCATGGAAAGGGGATACATGCACTGTTTGACTGCTTTCGCACAGGTGGATTACCAACCTATCTGTTCTCTGTTGATGGGCAAAAAGAATCTCGTTTTGAGGCATTGAAGGCACTCAGAGAACTGGGGAAGGAACGGGTTAAAAACAGCCTTGTGATGTACAAACAATTAAATGGAGCTGTATGCATTGCATTCATTGTGAATGGTCATTGTAAACATTACATGCAAATACGAAAAATAGGAAAAAGAATGGGGATAAAACTTACCCTGTAATACACACCAACATGACCTATGTAAATAAAATACACAAAAAAAGACTACAACAAAGGGAATAATATGCATGAGACATGTATGTTTTATACTGTTCATCACCTGGACTGCATATTACCTCGATTCTAAGATGAATTATAAAACATTCTGCAATTGTTTACCTTCTTATCAGGCATAATATCAATGTTCAATTAATCATCAAACTATCATGATAGGGCTTTATCTTAACTTATAAATCTAAGGTCCTACGACATGAAATTTTCTTACGCATAAAGGACATGCAATACAAAGTTCATTAACCTCTTACATTTCCTCCCAGATTTGGAAATAAAATAGGTATTACATTTTATATCACACAAGTAACATGTCATTCTGGATATCATACCAAGACATTGTTCCAAATTCAATCTTATTTGAAATCTAATTGATAAAGTTTTTATTCTCAAACATGTTGGGGTGCATCAAACTGACAGGCATCTCTTGTATGAAAATGAAAACAGCCTGACAAATCACATGTGTACACCAATCTTCATTTGAATTTGATGCATATTCCTAGAGCAGATAAAAGTAAGCACAGGTAAACTTTGTTGTAGATTATATAATTATTAGAGAATTTTTTTCACAGAAATACCTTCTTCAATTTTGTGAAGGGCAAAGTTGAAGATGAAAGCAGACAATGCAACACCAAAGGCAATAGCTGGCAGAGGATTGGCCATGGCAATGACAGATGCTTCAGTCCGTAACCAACAAGAACTCTGTGGAAATAAGAAACCCACATAACAATACTATTGTCACATTCAAGTACCATGACAAATAAACAGAACACATTTTATTGATGCATGAGAAATGGAATATAACAAATTTATATTATTGTTGCTGTTGTTTCAAGGACAGGTAGGAGTACAAGTATTTTCACTCCAATGACTTGAAAAATCTTACAATCATTGTATACAATCATTATAACTTACATTAAATGTTTAAGCTGCCACAGTAGCAATACCCATTTACTGTATACGCCATATATTTCGCGAGTCTAAATTTTCGCGAATCGGGAATTCCCGACGATTTCGCGTGTGGTTAAATTTGCGATCGTGAAGTCCTGTACTGAACGGAGAAGTGTACACACTAACGTCACATTCACAACGGGGTCAGAGTCAATATTTTTGTGTGTCTTTAATTTCGCGAATAGCACCTGACTCGCGAAATTCGTGAAAATAAAAACCTCGCGAAATATTTGACGTATACAGTAGTTTGGAGCTTTTCATTTAATGCTCTTCAGCGCATGTATTGTTACTATTAGGCTGGTGCCTAACAGCAGCTATCTAATACATGTACTACAGAAAATTACCAGGCACCAGTTGTTCTTTGTGCTAAAATGCATTCAAAATCATGCTGCCCCACATTAAATTCCGACATTCATAACTAGTAATTCACTTGGAACAGCAATCGACTCCCTACTGGATGTACTGCTTCTGTGTACTCTAAATAATCACAAGATCCGTACATCACACCATAATCACAAGTTTACAAGCTTACAGATTTCACAAGATTTTCAATGCTTTTGGAGTTTTTTGAGAACACCTGACTATATAACATTATACTGTAGAAGTGGATGTTTTCCTGCGACTTATTTTTGCGTGCTAGACCGTGTAAGACAATTTTTGAGTGTTTTTAATTCCGCAGAATCAAGACATCCACTATTGGACTATACGGCAAGCAAATACATTCACATGCTTTTATATCTGCGATAGTTTCTGGTTGCACGAAATGGGCGAAAATTTCAATACTGCGAAAATTTCCAATTTCATAGTACACATTTTATGATAATATTAATAAACTAACAATTTGCAGTTTTTTGGTTTTTGTCGTTTTTTTTTTTTTGGGGGGGGGTACAGCATTCGTACGTTAGCTAACAAGTGTAAAGTGGTAGAAATACAGCAAAACAAGTGTGTGTGTTGCCTTGGGTGCATTGATAAGGAACTTTTATTTTACATTATAGGGCCCTACCCCCTTCATTTTAATATTAAATTTACATACAATCAACAGGATGGGGCAAACAAAGATTCTTAATTCTTCTGCTGCTGCTGTGCAAGAAACTCGAAAACCACAGCATACAGAACACTGGTCAGACCTCTAGTTGAATATGCCTCCTCCGTGTGGGATCCATCAACTGCAAGGAATATCAGCAAGATTGAGATGATCCAGCGGAGGGCGGCCAGATACACTCTAAACCGATATCGGAATACATCAAGTGTATCATCTATGCTGCAGGAGCTGGGATGGACATCACTACAACAGAGACGTGAACATCTGCGTCTTGTGATGTTCTACAAGATCCACACCCAGCTTGTACCATTCAACTGGGAGGCTTTCATCACCAAATCCACCAGACCATCCAGAGGTGTGAACACCCAAGGCTACCACATCCCTCAATCCCGGACACAACAGCACCAAAACTCATTTCTTTCCTAGAACTGTTAGATCCTGGAATGCCCTCCCTGACGATGTTGTGACGGCCTCTTCAGTTAACGCCTTTCGTCTCCTGCTGACGGAAGGCAGCAACAGCTAGAATCGAGGCAGTTTTTACTTGCACCCTGTAAATTATTGGCACATGCACCTTACCCCTATGACACACACTATCACCAAGTTCTGCAAGAATCTTCAAGGTTGAAGGAAGCAGACTACTGACAAGAAGAAGAAGAAGAAAATATCAGAGTAAATCTATGCCCGCATTCTCTGCTGACCGTTTTCATGGTGATGCCTTAATTATTATCTGACCTATTCAAGTTAACCAACACAGTGAGGCATAATCATGAAATAGTCCACCACTCCATTCACCGCCATTCATCTCGTCATAGCCTGTGACTGCTTTCAACTTCATAGACTTAGCACATAGTGAAGACACACACGCAGGACAAGAGGGGACCGATATCCCGATTTGGCCAACAGTGAATGGGTAAAGTTACCGTAACCAGTTCTAGTAGGTGTCCAACACATCGACTCTGTACATTGAAACCAACACCCCCGCTATAATTTATAGTGATGTGCGGAAAGAACAAACTTTTATGCATGAGACTACATGCAGTGGTTTTGCATTCTTCACTGGGGATTACTGGGGATTACTAAAAAACTTGATAATAAACAAGATCAACAGCAAAACAATAATACCATAGATTATAAATGCACCATTGCATTGGAAAAGCATTGCGTGCGTTTCACCCGTATTGTCAATAGAGGGTACGGGTGTTGGTTTAAAAAATTACGGCGCAACCGAGGGCGTCAAAATAACAACCCACGAGTTCGAAGCAGGCATCAATTATCTTGGAAAGTTGGAGCGTGTACCGCAAATCGCATTTTTAATGCGCGCTTGTGAATTCAGAGTAGAACTCTAGAATTCTAGGCCTAAATTTACTTTCTTGACATGTGAGTCAGAGTAGTGAGTAAAATTTCAGGCAAATTGTGAGATATTCTAAGTATCTATTGATAGAAAAAAAAATTAGGGTGTCGATGTGTTGGACACATAATTATAACGGTTAGATCCTCTAGATCTAACGTTTGGTTAGACCCAATTTATACATTTTTTTCACGTGGTTTACATTAACTAACACAAATTGAAATGTATGGGACTGTGGTAGAACTACACTCCTCCTGTATGATGCGGTGGCACACACAATCTCTCCACACAGCGGGTCTAAATGTTCCTTAATCACAATTCAAATATAATCATGAAAAATAATGGGCTGCCAACATCGCAAACCTACTGATATGAGCTGGCTGAGCTAGCTAAGGAGCGCAATACGAGGTCGTCAGCGTATCCGATGTCGAACTCAACTCCACCGCACGCAGCACAGGCAGGGGCACGGATTCTACACGCGTATACGCACAGTGTATGTAGAAGTTATGCATAATCCATCAAGGGCCTGGGAATGGAAGGGATGGGCGGGCACGGCCTCTTCTTCTTCTTCTTCTTCTTAGTCTGCCTCCTTCAATAAGCTGAAGAGTCTTGCAGACTATGTTATTTACATTATAATACAGTTTGTTTACAGATATTTACAAGCACATAACAAATACGAAGAACAAAGTTAAGACTAGCCACTGTGATCAACCGTTTCGAATGGGCGAAACCGACGTGGGGATCAGAGCCGTGAAGAGGATGCATGGAGCCGCGCCGCGGTTACCGTGCCAAGCCACCCTTTTCTCTCACATCCTACTGTTATCTTCAGTGACATCGACATTTATCAATCCTACCTCCCGGATCCCCCGGGAACGGCTGCAGTGACTGCAACTCTACGGGAATGTATTGACTTGAGTCAAGCTGAGTTGATTTAAATACTAAACTCTTTCGACCCCTTTCGGAGCATGAGAGTATAGCCAAACAGCATTTTTTTTTTAAAACACAAATTACTCGTTCAAAACAATTTCCTTCTGTGTTCAATATGACTCTTTAATCCCTAATCTCAGCTCAAAGATAGTACGATGTTAATAGATCAATATGTCTGATCATTAGAGCAGCTGTATAGTGTCTAGCTGTTTCTCCTTCTCTGTTCCATAGGCCCCGAACTGACCCTACACAATAAGCATGAACATAAAGACACATGATTCACTACTCGAACAAACAGCTCTAACAATGCAAAATATTCACAATAATTTTCTCCTTTTCTTTTTGCACGATGCGCCGCTACACTCTACAATGTCTTAATTTTCTTACATTTTTTTTTTCTCCGTCACAGTGAGTAGTGACTTGAGTATATCCCCTTAAAGAAGAGCTCCAGAACTTTATCAATTTCATAAGAAAGAGAAGAAAAAAAAATCCCCGCAGAACTGCGCAAAAATAATCGAAATCGGATAAGAAATAAGGAAGTTATGACTTTCTGAAATTCATTTTTTTTTGGAAAACACCTCTTGACCAGTCGTTATGAATATTCAAATCGACAGGTTAGTGATGTTATGCTCTCACAATTTCTTATTCATTTCATAACATAGGCCTACAGGGCATTCTATGACAAAATGTCAACCAAAATAAAAAGGAACAAATGTTAACAATGACTTTTAATGGCAGTATGCTTTTACCTGATACTTGTTAAATGTAGGCCTAATAGCTAAAACCTTTTCCCCCGAATTTCATAATAGGCCTCAAAGGTAAATGAAAATTGTATAAAGGGCATCACATCATCAACTCGTTCATTTAAATATTCATAAGGACTGGTTATATGTTTTCCGAAAATGTGAAATTTCAAAATGATTCCTTATTTCTTATCTATTTTTGCCATTTTGGAATGCTGTATGTGAGGATATGTTTTACTCGTTCTTTTTGAGTTAATTCATTTAGGGGCGGATCTGCTTTTCAATTTGTCGCATTGTACAAACACTTTTTGAGGTCATTGGGCCCTATCCTCAGTTACTGGGCTCGTCAAGCGTTTGTTTTGCTCTCCTGTGAAGTTATAATCAAAGTTTGATACTTAATTTGTCTCTTGAACATATTATTGCAGGTACATTTGATTATTTAATTAAGTTTGCGTATGCCTGAAATAACACCTGCTCGTCTTCATTTTGCATTTTCATGGAGTAGACCTACATGTATAATGTCGAACACTTCAATAATCACTTCCCTGTTTCAACTTTTTGATTCAATGTTTTTACCTTGTTCAATTTACTTTAGGTTACATTTATGAAAAAGAAATTTCAATGCAGAAATAAAAACAAAGTTGCTTATCAAAATAAATCGATCCTCGTCGTCTGAGTTTTTACAAGATTTCAAGTTCAAGTTCAAGTTGATTTATTTCACTTCCAACAAACAATAGATAAGAAATACAAAGAAACGCTGATATACACAGACGTCATGAAATCAGTACCACAATGCGATGAACAGAATAACATTGTAAAAGAGATACAGGTAATATCAACAGAGATACAAATAACTGTTACGTCACTGTGGTAAATGCATAAACAATATTGCTGGAAATGGAGGGGACTGCTAAAAAGCAGAGTTTGTAAAATGCAGTCCCCTCAAAGAGAAATATATATATATAATTGCAAACAGCAACAACAACAACAAATTTCCCTAAGCGGTAGCAAAAAAAAAAAAAAGACAGACAGAGTAATACACACATACATGCACACATATAATTACGGACGCACATTAACAAACACAGTCATGGCGGCTCTCTTGTAAGGAAAAAAAAATGATGAGAGGATAGAAAGATATAGTAGTGAAGAAGGTAGTAAGTCCGAGGTGGACAAGGGGGGGGGTGGGGGGGGGGGGGGAGGAGGGGGAGAGGGAGAGGGAAATGGTGGGTCATAACCAGGGCACTGGAGGCACAGAAGCACGGGCTCGCTGATGAAGAAAGAGTATATAGTGAGAATAACGAAGCAACAACAACTTTGAAAATCAAAGGTAAAAAAGAAGAATGAATTATTATACTGCGTACAAAGTTTTTAGATGATTCTTTAACTTTAAAGAAAATGTGTAAAAACTTAAAGCTTCTTTTATATCATTATCCAGAGAATTCCAGAATTTTGGTCCAGAAAAGGAGAATAAAGATTTTGCAAAAACCGTCCTAGTCAAAGGCAAATGATATTATGGGATTGACGGGTTGGATATATGCATGAACAGTTTCATTCTTTAAAAACATGGAATCAAACACACAAAATGATCGGTTCTGGATCATTTTTGTGTCCGCCAAAATTCAGGAAGCATGCAGAGAGCTACTCGATGCACTGATCATAAATGGGGGTGCCATTTTAGTTTTTGTGTATAAGGTAGCGTCTTCGCGTAAAAGCAACTACTACTTGGAACACGACGCAGGGAGACAGAACGGCCAAAGTAATCGTCGTCTTAACGTCCGCGTCGCAAATCTAGAGCTTCCTAAAAGCAGTTTACGACGGGTGAGGGAGGGCAAAATCACAATGGTTAACGAACAGTTTGTTCGCAAAAACCGATAAGTCCATATTTGCCAAATGGAGATATTTGCGATTAATGGTCAAGAAAAATAAAGAGAATAATAAGAAAATTTTTGCTTCTTTTGACCATAACTTCAAAAATGTACCTTTATATGTAGTGACCAATATATCATTTGAAAGGTATTATTTTGTACTTTATGACAGAGACCGTACTTCAAAATCTTAAAAAATGGACTTATCGGTTTTTGCGAACAAACTCTTCGAAGTTTGTCTTTCTTCAACCATAGCTGGCGGCTGCTATTATTTTTCGATAATGAGCAATTAATCGTGTTCCGTTTGCAGGGCGTTGGGATCCTGCCCCAGAATTAGGTGGATTAAGTGTACCGGATTGATATTAGATTATCAACCTGGATTGATGGGCCAAAGTAATGAGTCACAAATCACGGTGACTACTCAGTAACTCCCACCAGTATGTAGGTCATGTTGAAACCTCTTTAATCAAAAGTACTTTAGCGACATCTAGCGGCAAATTCTTTACAGTCTCAAAGCACGAAGTTATGAATGTCAAAGGTTGCGTAAGATACCGCGCGTATAATACACACACCCACATGGCGGGACGACTCGTCCTTAAAAAAATTGTAATAAGCAACTCGGCCAATAGGGAAAGCAATTCCCTTTTGATACTATGAGATTTGCCATATATGGCGATGACGGGTTCTGAGCTGCACGAAAATCAGTGTATATCGATGGGGAAATATGCTTTACGAAGACCTGTATGTCTGGCTTCACGGAATCCCTCTTCTAGGTAAATAAAAGCCTGTCAAAGTAGATAATGTTTCAAAACTCTTCGAAACAGACTGATTTTTCTATAGATCCCTTTTCCTAATACTCAGTTGTTTTACCGCATGCAGTTCGTCCCTGCTGGACATTTCATAAACAGAGATAGATCAGCACCAGTATGTTACGATGTTACAAGAAAGTCAGCAGTTGATGCCAGTGAGCCCTGTTGAACTCCATGCGCAATCTGACCACAACCCATCACAGGTGTGTGTGCGTGTGTGTGTGTGTGTGTGTGTGTGTGTGTGTGTGTCTGGTTATTCAAATAGATCAAAATGTGTAAAAATCCTTAAAATACTTTGATTATCTTAACAAAATACATCATTTTTAAATCTAGAACGGGAAATAAGTTACCCACTGGAGAAAAGATGCAAAAGATTATTGTTGAATTTAATAAATGAGGAAAAAATCCTTGCGACCAAGGCTGGGAAGCTACATGTACATTTACAAAAATGGGAATATTTTGAGACTTCGTTGAATAAACCAGTCTGAAGCTACGTGCAACGTCTGTGACTTTTATGAAAATAGTAATGTTTCCATAGTATTCCACTCTTTCTTTCCTTCATTTTTTCCCTTTCCTTCATTCCTCCTCCTCTTCTTCCTCTTCTTCTTTTTTTTTTCTCTAGTGTTGTTTTGTATTCCCCCCTCCTTTCCCATGCGTTCCTGTCAGCCTGTTGGCGGGCTGATTATATAACTATATTTACTATATTGAGATGTGTAGGCAAGAGCAGTTAACCAAATTAGGTGCATGTGTATGTGTGTGTGTATGGGTGTGTTTGTGTGTGTTTGTGTGTTGCATGTGTATACATAGGGGTGGGGGAGGAAACAGGAAGGGAGGGAACTGGTGGGGGTGGTCATAGGGACTCAGTAAGGGATATGAGTTAGTAGGTGGGCGGGTATTGGTTGATAAATAATATGGTTCCATTATTTATTACTGTATAATTTTGCTGCATAATTCATTTGGATGATTATTAAGATTAATGCTAGAAGAATTGAATTATCACTGTTAAATTTAAGCAATTTTTTGAGAGCATAGGGGAAGTGACTGTATGTAAATTGATAATTGTTCATGAAAATGTAATTTTTATTATGTCATTATGTACAGCAATAGCAAATTTGCTATTATGATCACAAATGTATATTTTCATCATTTCAATTGTAGCAAATGAAAATTGTTATTTTTTTCTATTACTTTGAATGGAACAGAATAAACATCGTTGAAAAAAAAGTGTGTGTGTGTGTGTCTAACGGTGTGTGTCACAGTGAGCCTAGGGACAACTTATTGCCATGTTCACCTGGTTTATTAGCAGCAAAGGGGAGTGGCTGTGTATTAAGTCTACATTTTACTAGTTGGAGTCAAATTAGCTTAAAAACACCTCCGTAATGTTCAGTCGATACAGGCCTTTATGAAATTGAAAAAGAAACAAAACACTGTTGAGCCGAAGTCGAATGTAAACAAAAGTTAAATATTACCTGTAGTATCTCTACAATATCAGTCAGTAGAATTACAGCAAATGAGTTCTCATCATCAGTTTCAATTACAAAGTAGATTGATTACTGACTTTGTTTTCCGCATTATATTGTGCGATAGCCTATACACAACTGCTTGAGCTAGGCTTCTCCTATTTTTTTTTCCCTCACGTTGTCATCAGTTTTTATTTCTACATCCAGAGGTGAAAATACTAGAAGTTGCAAGGAAAAAGGCAAATCAATATGAAAAGCACATCATGTCATTGTGCCTTATAAATAAACGACATGATAACGCATTAGCAACCCAATATTGCTCAAGGTACATTTAGCAGTTTGTGCATGATGTTTTTGTAGGTGGATTAGTTCATAGTGAAGTCCGAATAATGAGCCGTTTATCTTATGACCGATTTGTGTAGCGCCGCGTGTATAGATACTATTCGCGCGCTGTCGCGTAAATCTGCATTCATCTTGCGTAGTTCATCTATTCGCACCGACACAATAACTGGAAAAGTACCGCAAGCCGTATTTGAATTTCGCCTCTTCGAAATAACTAACGTTGCCAGCTTTTTATATTAATTGGATTTCCGTAGACTGCAGAAATTTCAACGAGATTCTGTGATGATATTGCTTTTAACCTCGTGTGAAAGACAATTTTGACAGCCGGTGTCCTGTACTACATCATAGCTATAGATCATCTATGGAGTAATGGAACCATTGTAGCTGCGTGCTATTGTAGAACGGACGTTTCTGCTTCCCCGTCTGTTGAAGCCTCTGCTATGTTCTTTATAAGCTCGCCGAAAACGCCGAGAAACGTCAAGAAGCAAATTGAATAAGGAGCACTGCACAGTTTAATTGCCTTTCCCATGTTGTCAATATATCTGACTCATCAGATCACAGGAAAACTGCTGCGACATCTTGCATCGGATTGACGATTTCTTGACTCCTCTGTTGCCTGCATACGATATTACGCAACATCAATTGCCGTTTACGTGCATCACTCCGCTTCAAAGCTGGAGCCTGAAAGATCTGCCGATCATCATTTAAGACTGTACCCGATCTTTCAAACCGGTGGCAAAGTGACGCCGGTTAGGACAGAATCATGCATCGACTTCAGACATTAGTAAAGACAGGTCGACCCTGTGTTTTGGCGGCCACACGCTCGATCAAAAGCAGAGACTTATCGAGCAGGACGTTCAGGCCGCCTGCCCAAGATGGGCAGGGTCGCTCACCAACGGGTGTTCTAGCCACAACTCCCGGCGCGAATGTAAGACGTTACGTGGCCCCTGTGGCCACTGAGCCGTTTTTGAGCGGTAGCAATTCAAACTATGTGGAAGAAATGTATCAGTCGTGGTTACAGGATCCAACCACAGTTCATAAGGTGAGCAAAGGTGACGTGGATTGTGGTGTTTACATCTGGCATCTTGCAGCGGCAGTAGACGAGAAGTGCTTGATCATTAATGAGGAAAGGGGATGGGGACAGAGTGAAGATCCCATCATATCGTCTCAAGACTTTGAGATGATCGAGACACACGAGTGATTCAGCATGATTTTTTTTTTTAATGTCTCGCTAGAGGAATTATCTATAAAAAAGTTGTCTGTCCATCTTTCCATCTCATCTCTCATCATTGTTATTAAGAAAAACCTTGAATTTCTAGATTTTCTTGATAATGGGCCTGAGTGTGCTATGTGAGTTGTAGATGCAGTGCAAAGATTTTTGGACAAGGAAAAAAAAAAACAACCCAAGAGGCTGATGCACAAAATTCAACAAACTTCTACCGTATACATTACTAGTATTTTATCTCTGAACTTCATTTTGAATACTGGTACTTTGTAGCAATATTATATACAGTTGAACCTCTCTTATCGGCCTTCCTTTATCCGGATCTCTCTATTATACGGACGCGCTCTTGCCGTGATTTTTAAAAAAAATAATTACGGGAGGAAAGGGGGATTCCCAACTCTTTGAGAACTCCTACACAAACACACATGAATTACATATACTTGATACATTTCTTAATAATTATTTAGGTAAATCTTCCCAAGAATTGCAAACACAAACCTCTATTTTGGGGTCTGTTACTGAGTGTAACAATGAAAAGGTTGCAGTATACACATTACTACATGTGGTACTACAATGGGCTACATCAGTACATGTGTATGTATATGTACATGTATAAAGCATTGAGTCTCCCGTATCCGGCCAAATTCCTTATCCGGATGAGCCCCGGTCCCGACTTGTCCGGATACGAGAGGTTCAACTGTACCATTAATGTGAGTTTAGTAAGTGTGGAAATGAATGAGGAAGTACATTTTGTATTAAATACACCGTGTATAGAATAATGATAGGGAAAGATGAAAGATCGCAGTACTTCTGCCAAAATGGTCACCACCAACTATTGTTGAGCAGAGAATTCTCATGGTGATTTAACTAGGCAGACAGAGTAGAAATAAATTCTTTTCATTACATAGGTCACAGGTCAAGGTCAAATGTCATTGTACTTTGGTCATTTCAAGCTAATACTGCAGCTAGGAATGTTGAGTGGTAATGTAAGTTGGGTGGAAAGTCCTTTCATGAACAATCAAGAAATAAGGATTTAAATCAAATACATGAATGAGAAACAGCACCAAATGTAAATGGGTTGGCAGCATAAACACTGATTCCATGGCCATGGGGTTGGGGTACACACTGTAGATGCTAGAGCTCGATGACTGGTTATGTTTAGCATTTGCGATGTAGCAAATGGTTGGAACCGAAGACTTTCACATTCAGCAACAGAGCTCTGGTAAGCAAAGCCAGGATACACTCAACTTCCAGTTTCTCTTCAGTGACTCCCCCCCCCCCCCCCTTGTTTGTTTGTTGTTGATGTTTCCTGACAAGTTTGCATAACAGTTAATATTTCTTTATGAAAAAAAAACCAGGATTTATTGTCAGATGAAGTACACTTTAAATGACCAAAATGATTGTTGCAAAACACGAGGGGCTTTCTCTTACAATAAAACAAGTATCTTACAGTCTGCCTGACTGTCAACTGCAAAGAAACTTCTAGATAACAAATTCTCATATTGGAGAAATATCAGAGACTTGTTATAGATGGATCTTAGTCAATAATGAAGCCAACAGATTTTTGTGTTGAGCACTGTTTGGACCCAAGCTACCAGCAGAATGGAGAACAATGGCAGCTTCGTATCTGTTGGTCATAGCCACAGCACAAAGTGCCTGTTTGGAATTCATGGTCACCATCTTTCGTCTTGATATGTTTTGAATCAGAAGAGTCAGGTGCGACAAACTGGCACTTACTACTGTCACTAGCCCAGGAAAAGTAATTGAATGTGAGGCAGGTAGAAACAAATGTGCACTTGCTTCTAAAAATTTTTAGCATGAGGCTCTTTCTCAAATCCCTATTTGAGCAAGCGGGAAGAATATCTTTTGTAAACACCGACCACAGTTGGAAAAGTTTTGAAAAAAGAAACAACCCCAAAGTATCCAGCAAAGGCCAAAAGTCATTATTCAAGTTCGTTTTCTGAGATTCCTCTGTTCAACAATTTTCAGAATATTCTTCACAATATTCCTCGCATGGGCTGGATGGATATTGTAGTACAAAAACACATTTACAGTGTAGGCCTGATAGTCAAGTCTGTCATGGGAGTACCCAAATGTAGAATAGGTGCCAACCTACAATGGCCACAAATCCCTCTTCTTGTATTTATGTAGTGGTTGCACACAATGACTCTGTGTCTGACACAGTTGGCAGCTACAGGACCATTAATCCCTTGATAGTTTAATCACACCCAGGAATCACTATAGCAGCCACAGAAGTAAAATCTCGTGACCAGTTTCTAATTATGTGCAGTGACCAGTATTTGTCAGGCTGTCCCTTGTACACAACGAGACACGTACCTACAATAGAAATCAAATCCTGGATAGGGATAACAAATTTTTGTAGTTACCGGTAAACTGTGAAGTTGTGAAGTAGCCTTTTAATGTTGATTAAGTGAATTTATTTTGGTAGTCAGTGAGAAATCTGTGTGCTTGTATTGATCCTATATCCAGACATTATCAGTAACAAAATGAGTAAATTTGTGACAAAAAATGTAACTTTGTGTGTCAATATGTGCAATGTAGCTTGTAGCATCAGCATTATCAGAACATTTTAGTAAAGATGAATGGATTTGCTCTAATTAAAAAATGGCCTCCATGGCTGTGTAGAAAGGTTCTCTCTCCCTAGGTTACTGTTATGTTTCCCTCACAATGGCCATTTTGAAGAGGTTTTACTACAATGAGATTTGGGGCACAATCTAGTGAGAGCCATCAAATATGGGATATGACTGTTTTCAAGATGAAATCACTGTGCCTTGACAATATCACCTAAGTATGTAAATGAAGGCTATCAGAATGAAACTGGCTGAAAGTGTCTTATCTTACACAAAATTTGAACAAGATTTTATTGTTCATTTGTTGATTTGTCATTGTTAAATGTTTTTGTTCAGATCTTATTTCAGTGAGTTCTTTTGATACCTTTGTGGATAAGACATTCCCGAAGCTTCGTCCTTGAACCTTCTCTTCAAGAAAAAAACAAAATAAAAAAACCATGCTGTCTAGATCAAGATTATACCCATAGGATGGTCTGGACAATTAGTACAGTTTGTACCCTACATTTACTGAATCTGTATAACTCATCCGGAAGTTTTAACTTCAGTGTAAATGACTGAATGCTATTGACATTTATATTTCTGACCCGTTTTTTTCCCCTGATTTATGCTTATTGACCAGTCCATGTTGTACCTGCTTATCAGTCGTTATCATCTTGGAGTAAAATGATAAAAGAAAGACAAAAAAAAAGAAGAATTTGTGGGTAGCAACAGATAACTGAATTTCTTCCCCATCTCTGTCCATATCATTTAAAAAGCCTGATATTGGTAGTATTGGTTTAATTAAATTTAATTCTTATTACCCCTGTATCCAATGGGAGTTTCCATGCCTGTCCAAAATCTGCTTCCCTTTCCAGTCATGGGACATTTTCTTCCGCAACGCTCAAAATGGCGCCGCGCCCGGGATGGCTTACTCCCCACCGCCACCGATCTCCAGTATGTATCCAGCTCCATCATCGCCACGGCCCTCGCCGATGACCACCGTCCAGGCACCGCCGGCCGCTGTAGCCCAGGCCCAGCTGGACCGGAAGGTGATTGAGGATCATCTGTCCGTGCAGACCATCATCAGGTCCTACCAGGTCAGTCAGACTGTTGCCTCTTGGAGGAGGTGTTTATAAAGCTTCCTTTTTCAAAGTATCACTTTAATTACACAAAAATAATATTTCATATAATGTAGAACACTCATATATTCTATACTGATTATTCTTTGTTGGTATTTGTTTGTTGTTTTGTTTGTTTTGTCTTGTTTTGTTTGTTTTGTTTTGTTTTGTTTAACTCTACATTTATTTTGCTTTGTTCTTTGTGTGCTATTTTAGTTTTGCACTCATGAAATATTGTTAACACTCAATCTAGCAACTGAGATAGCCTCAAAATGGTGCATAACCCACCCACACAAAAGGAAAACAAATGAGTTCCCTGCATATGTATCTGAGCACATCCATAACTCAAAATTAGCCAATAACAGGCCTTGTGATCAAGACATTATCATCCTACTATTCTTTTACATGCATCCAAACATATATTTGTATTTTTTCAGCACTAGGGGAAAATGCATAGAATATGTGAGACAGCAAAGCCTATATCAACTGTATGTTTGTCTGGATGTGGTACATTTTTGAATAAGGACCATTGATCACTAAAATCAGATGCAGAGCCATGCATATATCTGCAAAAAATGTTGTACTCCTACACATGAGCCAAGTGGGACTTCTGTAGAATTACACTGTTATTTTACAGCTTTCACAAAGAATGATAGACAATGGTAAATGGGACAAAGAATATGAATCCTACCAAAACAGTAACAAAGGGATTATTTTTACCAATGCAGTGGTATAATTGTAAATTGCTGGCAGCTGGCACCAAAGTCCGGTTTGTCCATTCATCTCTTTTTTTCCCCCCTAAAAGATAGTTACTGGAAGTAACTGGCTTGATTCCATGCGGATGACTATCGCACAGAGCTTTGGCTCAGTGCTGGTATTTCAATAGAAAGATTTCAGGGAGTCCATTGTATTATTAGCTTCTGTATAGGACACAGGGAACTTGTGATGTTTCTGGATTGACCGTAGGAAACCTGTTTCACCTGTTCAAGGTTTTCTTGGAATTTCATAGTATTGCAGCAATCAGTGCACAACTCTTGTTTTGATGCTCTTTTTTTTTTTTGTCTGTTTTCCAAGATCTTGTCTATCTTTTTTATGGATGTTTGGGCAGTGGTGGAGAGATTACTGATATCTTTCTCTCTGTTTTTTTTTTCTTCTTCCTACAAGTAAATTGCCCCTTTAATCTCAGTAGATATTTCTTGAGGGATACATTTAAAAGAGAAGCTTCAATCTGTGTTAAAGTTAAAAGTGCATCTCACTGGAGGAGACTTCGCCCCGACTGCCGTGACTGCCGCAACTCTTGTGACTCGAAGGACAAAAAAAAATTGGCTTGCATGCTCACCAAGAAGGCCACTCTTCTGCGACTTCAGAGATGTCTCCAACTTAGATGATAATTAACCATCCAGAAGTTGCAGAGATGTTGCTGCAACATCTTCGAGACATCTTCTCAGGGGCGTAGGCCTCTCTGTGACGTCTCCGGTAGGTCACCAATGGGTCTCTGCAAAGTAGTGGAGATGTCTCAGAGACCTTGCGAATAGAATTGGTCTTCGCGACTTGGCCACGACTAAAAGGCGACTTTGCAGAGATGTCTCTGCAAGCAGCTAGAGTTTGAAGAGGGTCTCTGAAAAAAAAATGAACATGTTTGATTCACTTGCAACTCCCTGGAGACTCAGCTACAATTCAGGAGACGTTGCAGAGACATCTCTGCAACCAGTCCACAACCAGGGAGACTTGTGTCACAACCAGGTCGCCATCTAGTCTCGAGCCCAATGAGATACCCGCTTTATAGTAGCTCTAACAAACAGAAGAAAGCTTAGCAGGACAGTATAAGTTCAATTGATATTAGACAAAGAAGTGAGACAATTCCACAACTGTGAAGTTTATCTGTTTTTACATCAACAACCAATTATATACACATATTATTACCAAGTCATTCTGAAAAAATGAACTTGCAAAACTTCAAAATACCATTGTTTTGTTTGTCCAATCAAAATGATATTTCTGTTTATTTGTCTGATTTTACCGCATCTATCAAACTCAACTTGAATTTGAAATTGAATGTCACTGAAACTGAAATTCTCTATGGGTCAGGTGTTTCCTTATATCAGCTAATTTTTTTGCTTTAATCTAAGGTAAAAATCACAATGGTCAGAACTAGGCCACAAGATGAACTTAATATTTCTGTTAGAAAGGTCACCTTGTGCTCAATATTCAAATTTCCTGGTCAAATCGCATGCCTTGAAAACTTGGCCAAAATACAAAGAGATAATGTCTGCACAGTTTCTCACATGACCTCGTGAAGGAGTCCAAGGTAGTAAAAACCACAGTCCCTGTTTAATTTGACTGATGCAGTTTGTACTACAATGAGGGAAGTCCGCATGCACATTCCAATAATAGTTAGCAAGTTAAGTATAATGCCAATATTAAACTTTGTATCAGCAGTTGTAAACCATGACAGAGGCAGAGATGTCAACTTCCATTTTTTGCTATAATTTACACTGTTTTGTGTTTGTGTTTGTGTTTTGTTTTTTGGAAAAAACCCTTAATTAATACAAAACAAAACAAACTGCAGATTCATGGCAAAAACTTTTTCCCCAAAAGTCGCACAAGAACACGTGTCAATGGCAGGAAAGGTAAAAATACTGTATTTTTGACCAAAATTTGCCTTTACAGCCCTCAAAATACTGCTATGCAGTTTATAAGGTTGTCATCCCTGCATAGGACTTTGACATTGATGTGGATAAATGGAGGAGAGATTCAGAAGGTTGTGGCCACAAATTTAGATTGGATTCTGAGATGAAACACCTAGGAAGTAATGTTCTTTGTGCTTGTATGGTACAATGTACTCGTCCTGATAGATGACATAATTTGACCAATACTGATCACCTGGCAAAAAATGCAAGGAGTCAGTATTATTCCGAAGTATTCAGACTGAGTTGAGAAATTTGATACAACTTGTTCAAGAGAAGTGCTGTACTGAGAAGATTACCAAAGAACACATTTTTTGAATTATTTTCACAAAGTTCAGTGCTCATTGTTGTATCATATGACAACCCCAGCGTACTTTTCTCAATGCTCCCATGTTAAGTTGAGACAGATGAATATAATGTTACAGTACAGTATGCTGTATCGGCTGAATATCTTCAGGAGGCTTTTGTTTTTGTGAATTTTGCAAGTTCAGTGCTATTCAGGAATATGAAAACACATGAAAATATTAACTCAAATCTCAACAGGAGTGCGCACATACATTTCTTCATTTGAAGAAAAAATTAAAAAATTAGACTTGCTAAATGTATGGCAAATACAGTGGCAGATGACAACAATGGCTACAATGTACGTGAGATAATTAAGTCCATGCTACAAGACAGCAGCTTAGCAGCCGCAAGTTAATTGGGAGCTTTTCTGCGGTAAGTGTAATTCAGTGTGACTTATCGGGAAATTAGGTCAGAAGATGACTACAACACTCTACAACAAGATCTCCAGACATTATCATTATGGTCATCCAAGTGGCTCATGAATTTCAACATCAAGAATTGCGGAGTAATGTCAATCACTCGAAAACGCAATCCTAAAATCTACAAATACCACCTTCAGAATGGTGTAATTCCAAGAGTTACGGAGTATAAATACCTTGGAGTAACTGTAACACCTGACCTACGCTGGAATACACACTGTCAAAACATCAGGTGCAGGGCCAGCAAGACCCTGGGACTTATACGCCGAACATTGCCATCATGCTCAAAGGAAGTGAAGTGTAGAGCCTACACAGCATTGGTTAGGCCTAAACTGGAGTATGCCTCTGAGGTTTGGAACCCTCACACCTTGACGTCCATTAACAGCCTCGAACAAGTGCAGAGGGCAGCAGCCCGGTTTGTTGCTGGTGACTACAGATGGTCTACATCATCATTCATCATTCATCATCATTCATCTTTATCTCCCAGAGTAAATACACTGACTTAAAATAGACTTTTCTTTCGCACGAATGCCTCTTCATTCTGTCGTTGTTATGGTTGGCTTGAATTTTTACTGGTAAAAGGTGATGTGATGGCATTTAAAGGACACATGGCATTCGCCTTTATCAAAATCAACTGATATACACCCATGAATCCAATTGTCTTTTCAGTCGCAGTTCCATTTCTAACTGTGTGTATTATAGTGCATGTGTTATTTTATATAGATCAGTGGCAGATACTTCCGTGTTAGGTTCCATGCACAGCTAATTGCTCAGCATTTTGTGGAAGTTATGCACATGACATTGAAACTGCATAGTGAAAGAGGAAAAGCACCTTCTATAACCAGGTAAAATTTTGGAATATATTCATGCTTTGCCACAGCAGTTAGTTGGTGGTTTGTGTCTTTGGCATTGGTGATTAATGTTTTTATCCAGAGGGCAAAGGTCAAGGTTGTCTTCTTGGATCGTAGATCAGTTGTAGTCACATTAAAAATGGCATAGTTCTCGAACTCTATTTGATATACATGCAAGGAAATATCATTGTAGTCATCCCAATATGTCTGTGCATGAATGCTTTTGTCTGCATGTATATCATAGAGAAGGATATAGTTCATAGTGAAATTCTGATGATATCAGACATATTGACTTGGGAAGCATTCAGTTAACTTTGACAAAAGGATGCAATTGTGAAATTGTTACCCCATGAAGCGATATGGTTCATTTTAAGGTCCACTTTCTTCAGTGTCAGAGGTTGGGTGAAACACCTCACAGAATGCTTCACAAGCTGAGAGGAGAAAATAGAATCAGACAGACACACAGATGTTACATAATGACATAAAAAGATCTAAGTTGTGATGGATCTTGGTGGTCTTGATTTTGAATTCCAAGTAGGTTAGTTCAGTGTTTTGTTTTTGCTATTATTTCTGATGTCATGTAAAGACTTTTTTTTTCGCAATAAATAGTTCTCCAGTATAATTTGTCCATACCCTCTTCAGTGTATAACCAGGCAGAGGAATTATCAGATGATCCCTTCTTTACTTTGAACAGTATACAAGCTAAGCAGGTGTTTTAAAGATCTTCTTGTAGGTACTTTATCATAGTGTCAACGAGGCCTCAAATTTTCATTACTCTTGTTCACAGAGGTTTTTGCTGACATAGGACATACTGGTACATGTATTTTGTTGCAGTCTTTATGAAGGTCAAAACAGTGAAATCTGAATGGGCGACCTGTAATGACCATGTACGCTCACATGTCCGTATACATTATACATTTGCCTCTTCATGAGAGTAGAGTACGTAGGGATACTGTGTTGAACAATTGAAGTGTTGTGTATGCGATATATGCAGGGAATTTTTGTATGGCTGGGTTATGGCCATGTTTTATATGTATACACATCATGCATTCACACTTTTTTCATCCACACCGATGCGCTAATTTCAGGGTGATGCTTTTGATTTTAGCTGCTGATTGCATTAATTTTAAAGCAACTGGTTTCTGCACTTTTGAGGCTATCTAGAAGCTGGCATCACTGTTTCATGTGGCTAGCATTAATATTGTGTCTGTTTGCTAACTATAACTTCATCTTTTTTTTCCTTTTTTTTAATGCTGCAGCTGATATTCAAAGTACCCTGCATTTGTATGTTTTGCATGTTTGAATATATTCACTATACGTTGAATTTCCATTGGCTGTGAATGTCTTTGTGCAGTGATTATCATTGGATTGATTTCAAGATATAGAGACAAGCTAGATAATTCTTCTCTAGTCTAGACTTGCTGCGACATGCTTTGGGTGGCGAATGTCACCATGGAGTGATCCTGTCAGCCAGAGTACTAAGCATCAGAACAAGACGAAGAGGAGAATTGCTTGGCTCAGTATTAGAGTTTTTGGAATACAGTGTATGATGAGCTCCAAGAAATCACACAAGAGACTCATTTGACTTCTGACCCATGTTTTAGTCTGCAATAATAAATATGTTCTGATCAATAAAATTCCCACATAACCTGTTCGACTTCGAACATGCGTTTCAGTGTATATTGATAATTGGTTTCTGATCAGTGAGAATTCTGCAAAGATTCCTGCAAAACTCATATGACTTCTGACTCATATTTTGACCAACATGATGAGTATCTTCTGCTTGAAGAGTTTCCCAGAAAAATTGAAGAAGACAGCAACAAAGGTCCTCAGAATTCAAGGCATTATTGCCCAAATTTATGACATCACTTGATGGGGAGCGCTTTAAACAGATACATGTATCTGCGTTTAAAAGGCTCTATACGAACTCCCTGTCTGAGGAAAAATTTGCATAACTGGCAGAAATGGGCTACATGATGTAATGATCAAGCCTTCATCATATTATGCCGGGATAATCTTATGTTGTATACTCTATCATGTGACTTTCAGTAATCATAAGGTGATTGGTTCCTTATCTATCACAAATCCCTTGGTGTTACGGTTTATGTTTGTTATGGATGCATATCTTATCGTAGTTTGTAGTGTCTTGTGATGCATGCTGTATGTTCATTATCTGATCACAAGTATGCCATGGAGTTATTGTAATTTCATCTGTGCTAACTAAACTAACATATGATTTGTGTGGTTTAATATGCAGTGATGACTGCTTCCAATATTTGTGTTTATCATTTTCCTAATTCACATATTTTCTGCACTGTTTTATAATCCCGTTGACCCTTATCAGCCATTACAAGCTCTCCATCCCATTAACGTTAATAAGCAAATATGATTAAGAGAACTCTAGATCAACAAATATACACAGAAAACTACATGACACGCAATCATAATGCACCCTACAAAAGAACTCGTTCAACAATATGATACACAAAACCACTCGCTGTAATTGTTCTGAAGGACATAGCGTTGTCAAGTACATGTGTGTCGAATAGAATGTTTTATAAACACCTACTCTTCCTGTACCTTTTGAGCGAGGTCATGTTTAACCTGTTGAAGTCCCAAGTATACTCGGGCAAATGTCTATAAAGGGAAAAGTGTGTTGTAGCGAAATCAGCCGTCCTCAGTGGGTTAATAAGGATACAGTGTTCCATTCTAGTTACAATATTTTTTGTTCTTGTATTGTATAAACTGATGGATACACTCTTTGAATTTGGCAAATAAGCGGAACTGTCAAAGATGATTAAAATAAAAACGTCCCTCACCCTGAGTGATCTAAGAAGTGTCACCCCATGTCGGTAACTTGCAAGTAGTTGGCTGGTTAATATTGCAGGCAAGGAACCCAAATTTAGCATCAAGACAGTAGATGTCATCCCTCTAAAAGGAAGTGAGTCATGACGGTACCATTTCTAGTTGTCACCACAGAGTTGCCCTTAAATTAGGAAGTGATGGATTTAGTCACACACCACCAAAGAGGGGGGTATTTCCGTATTTCCTCATGAAGAAATTGCATGTGATACCAAGTGAAGACCTATGATGTAAGAGAATGACATTACCTGACAAGGTCACAGGTGACACCTCACCAGCCAGAGCTGATAACATTGCCAGCTTGTACTTTTTACCCTTCTTCACCCCCCCCCCCCCACCCTTTTTGCCTGAAAACATATCATGACAATTACCCTCCAGGAACAATTAGCCTACCCCCCTCCCCTTTATACAGGTTAGTGATGGGGTGAAGAGTAAAGATTAGGGTAAGGGTTAGGGTTATAGTGTTACAATTTAGGTTAGGGTCAGGATTAAATTCAGGATAAGAATTAGGGTTTCTGGTTAGGGTCAGGGGGAGGCTCTGGGGTAATTGTCCAGTGGGGTGATTGTCCTAGAACCAATATCCAGTCAATTGACAGAGTTGCTCTTTAAAGGACAAGTTCACCTTCATAGACATGTGGGTTGAGTGAATGCAGCAGTATTAGTAGAACACATCAGTGAGAGTTTGAGGAAAATCGGACAATCCGTTCAAAAGCTATGAATTTTTGAAGTTTCTGCTCAGTCACGGCTGGATGAAAAGACTAAGTAAGCTTGTGATGTCACATGAGTACGACAATATAAAGAAAGAATAAAGAAAATTCAACATATTTCCATTTTTCTCACATAACAAAAGAACACTCGACTTCACTCTTTCAGAAGGCAGGGGGAATAATATTACCCTTAAAATGCGTCAGTAGCAAGTCGAAGAAATGTGTACTTTATTCAAAAATTAAAGTTTTGTGAAATTCTATTTTTATTTTCCTTATATAGTTGTACGCATGTGACATCATACACTGTAGTAGTCTTCTCATCCAGCAGTGACTGCGCAGATACTTAAAATATTCATAACTTTTGAACGGACTGTCCGATTTTCCTCAAAATTTCACTGATGTGTTCTACTAGTACTGCTGCATTCTCTCAATCCTAATGTATATGAAGGTGGACTTGTCCTTTAGGGCTTGAATTCACGAAGGTGGTTCAAATGAAACCATGTTTTAAACCATGGACAAAAACCATGGAGTGCCATGTGTCGCATGGAATATTTCATTATGAATTCAGTCATTTCGTCGATGAAATGATTATTTTTTAACAAAATGACAACATTTGTAACTAAATGAACATTTTGTCCATGACATGATAATTTCGTTAACGAAACGGTCATTTTGTTTATGAAATTACCAATTTCATAACGAAATATTCCTAGCGACACTTGGCGCTCCATGGTTTTTGTCCATGGTTTAAACCATGGTTTCATTTGTACCACCTTCGTGAATTCGGGCCAAAGTGTCCAACATTCATCAATCATTTCATGTCCGGTGCCAAGTTCACCAGTGCTCATAGGCCATGAGGACTGCAGATAAATGTCAGTATTTTAAATATACTTGCTACAGTGGCAAACTCTGAGCTTCTCTCCCTGAAGTTTGATACATACTATCAGTAGTTCATGAACCTCATAAAAGATATGTCATTTCACTTTCCTTTCCAACACTTTGGCATACAGCTTTTCATGAGTGCATGCTTCATGAATTGTATGAGTATGTACAAGTGGACTTTGCATTCAAACACCCAAGTAAAGGAAGTTTGAAGAAGGGTTACTTCAAACATCAACATTAATTCATACAAGTCTTTGTTGTCTAGTGCTCACCTCTCCCACACAAGTTAATGAAATTACTTATTCTTAGTCAGGCTAAAATGGAAAACATGTTCACTTGTTTAGTGAACGTCTACTCACATGTAACTCATATAATAACAGATCTTATGCTAGAAATTTCTAGTCGTTTTTTGTCATAAAAATACACCTTGTAAAACAAAATATGATCCAGTGGTGTCAATCCAAGATCCATGTACAAATGTGCAATACCTATACACTGGCAGTCCTGTAGTGCATTAGGGCATTGTCATGGCACAACCTTGCTCCATTTCTGTGAATCCCAAGCCCTGTTTACCATAAAACAATCAACCTTGCTACCGAAGTATTTGTAGGAGTATTATCTTTGCTGTACTTGTACTTTAGAATCTACAACATTCTTTCTGGCATGGCACACTGTCTGCAACACTGAGATGTGGCGAAACACTCCCCAGTGATCACCTAAAGTTTGCCAGTACCCGTACCTGAGTTGCCCTTGAGAATCTCAATGTCACACCCAAGCCATTGAAAGCTTGCTCTTTGGACTCATAAATACAGCGAGGGAGAACAAATACTAGTAGTACTACAAGGGTACACTGTATTACTATAGTGGGGTGGTGTAACTACATTTTGCTATCCTATCTTTATTTGCATATGTGCTGCCTAGTGAACTACTTATCTATAAATGTAGCTATTGCACACTGAAGTTCATGGTGTCCTAGAGTGATAATGGTAAAGTGTGCTTAGTGGTTGTGTAATCTTCTATGATAAACAAACATATCTTGTTACTGGTACTGGGTACAGCAGTATGTCTAGATAATATGTTACAGAGTTCATTTGTGAGGGTTTAGTGTGTAAAGCACAGACCTGCTGGCTCTTGAGAATTATAGCAGGCAAGCCAAATTTATGACAACCAGCCAGGTTTGGCCAGTCCCAAGCTGGATTGATCAGTTTAGTCTAACAGAATCATATTGTTTAGTCTAAAGGGATCATATAGTTTTGTTTGAGACTTAACTTTAGGTTTCTAAGGGCCGTGTCACACCGTAATACGGGCTTGTGGCGAGGAGGTAGTTTCCAGCACGTAGAAGATTTTCAGCGGGCGAACAAGAATGTTTGCAATTTTCATTCATGCCTTGTCATACCGTACGGGGGAACTTCTGCGGCTTGACTTGCGGGGAAACAAATTTACTCCAAGTAGCTCTCCGCAGTTGGTCCGCACCTGACAGTATCTAGCGCGTAGTTGCCCGGAGGTGCTCACGCAACTCCGATTTAACCGCAGCCAAGTTTTGAGCATGACCAAAACTTTTTCCGGGTGAGTCGCGGGAATGCCCGTAGAGGTCCACGCAGAACGCCAGTAGGAGACCCTTAGCGGCAGTACTTCCCAGGCAATTCCCACGCAGGTACTTCGCAGTCCCGTATGCAGCCAAGATGATGAAATTCTGTGAGATTTCAGCCATTCCATTAGAGGAATTCCTTCGCTAAGTTGTCAGCCCCCACGCGACTGGTACAAAGGTCACACAGTACACTCGCAAGTATAACGCGTCCAGCAAGTAAGACACATGCGCTGACTCGCACAAATCCTTTTCCGCCCTCAGGAATGTCCAGTATGCTAGAAAATCCCTACACGTAACAAGCCCGAGCAGCTTGCCCGGAAAGGTGTGACAGGGCCTAAACACGGTTGCGGGTAAAAAAAAATATGCGTGCGCATCTCCGGGTGACTACTTTCGAGATACATGCTAGGTACTGTCATGTGCGGATATCTACGGGGACCTCCGGGTAGTCAAAATTGTTCTTTGCAAGTCGCACGCAAGGTTGGTGTGACGCGGCCTTAACATTTTTGTGTGTGTGTGTGTGAGATAATGAGACATGTTGTATGAAATATGAAAGAACATGTAATTCCAAGAAGAATTCAATGTTCATTTTATGAAAATTGTTTTGAAATGGCTGAGATATCCAAAATAGAGCAATCCTAATAAACGATGGAACCCTCCTTTTATTACAATCACTTTGTTTTACTTTGTTTTGGATATCTCAGCCATTCCAAAACCGGTTTTCATCAAATAAACTTTGAATTTCTCCTAGACTGATATGATCTGCACTATTTCATACATGGTTTCTTGATATCTCCCAAAAAGTTAAAAGGTCCCAATTCTCATCTCCACCAGTACAACACCATCCCTTTTGATAATGGCAAACAAAATTCAGATTGATGTGGACAATTCTTATAATAATAATACATACATACAATTTCTATAGCGCCGTTCTCCACTTTGATTAAATGCTCAAGGCGCTTTACAATTGTACATCAAAGCAAACAGATTGAAAATACAAGTACATCACAGTAATATGTGTCAGATGGTGTATTCTACAAGCATTCCTCTTCCTTTAAATGTCATGTTTTGGCTAGTAAAGGGAGACAAAACATTTCAAGCACTTCTGAGGATTTTGGTTTGTGTGGCAGGCAAGTCAAAGTTAGGACAGGTATTCCCGTCAACCTGACTTGTACCCAACCAAGTACTATGTGGCAATGGCATACCACATGGTACCCTTGGTATCAGCTTGTTAGATTCGAAGTTTATTGCTGCACATATAGGAAGATGTTACCATTTTTCTCTTCTTTTTGTTTACCACCAAACTAATCGTACAATTTTGAGGTGCCAATATCTGTGATACAGTAAATACAATTGTATGAACAGTGTTAGTTACATTAGGTTCATGTTGATCATTGTCTAACTTGCAGTCATATCTTTACTGTCTTGAAATGTTGTATTTGTGTTGGGTTTGGGTTTTTTTTTTCTTTTAGGTTGCCCATATGCAGACAGTTAGACATTTCTGCACTAAAAGGATAGGATAAGCTGAACAAATGACACATTGATTTCCTCCTTAACAGTGGCTAAGATCATGCTATTGAATATTTTTCTAATTGAGATGCCAAGATTTTTATCATACCCTCCTATAAAGACCTAAGTTCAGTTGTCCCAGTACTAGTGCCTGCTAACCAAGTAAATTGATGTTTAACCACAACAGTAGAACATTTAAGAGTGAAAACCCAAACGAGATAGACATAACTTCCAAAGTTTGGGAGAGAAAAACAGACAGATAAACCCACGTCCATTCACAGCTGATGAAATAAATCTGTGATTTTCCTAGCATTCATTCCTTCTCATGGATCCTTCAGTCCCCATCTGTTTGTCCATCCTTCCATATGTCCATCTTTCTGTCTGTGATCAACTTCGTGGACAGCATAACCTAAAACCTTTTGAGGTATCCTAATGAAACTTGGCATATATGATGATTGTATTAGTGAACGTAGTTGTGCCTGTCAGCCTTTAAGTGCACGTGCTCAAGGGCAAAGATCAAGGTCAAATTCTTAAAATTTTACTCTTTTCCCCATATTTATGCAATGCCTTAAGGTATTTTCTTGTAACTTAATGAAATAGGCGTACTTGTATTATCACATCAAGATTCTCTAGCTGGACCACGGGGTCAAAAATCAACTGAAATTTGAAAATGCTACAATTTTACTCTTTTTTTTTTCCTCCATATCTCGGAAAAAGCTCAGGGTATCTTTACATGAAACTTTGTACATCTGAGATGCATATACTGCCTGATAATGATTCTCTTGGGAATTTTTGGGCCATGGGGTCAAAGGTTATGGGTCAAAGGTCGGGTTAAAATGCTAAAATTCCACTATTTATTTAATGCTGAAATCACACTTTTTCTTCTGGAGATTATATGCATAATGCATTACTGCACAATCATTCTGTGAGGAAAGGTTTTGGCCTTGGGGTCAAAAATTAAGTGATAATGTTAAAATGTTACTATTTTTCCCCACAGTTTGAAAATAGCTCAAAATATTGTCATGAAAATTGGATATTACCAGTTAGTGATTAATTAAAGAAAGATGTAGGCTATAGTATGATGTCAAAGGGCAAGGGCTAAAGGTCAAGTGAAAATGCTCGAAATCCAGAATGCCTGCTCGCTGAAACTATTAGCTATTCAAATGAAAGCTGATTTAAGAAATGTATAAACATTAAGTTACACATTTGAGGTTGTGCCATCAAAACTATCAAACATGTCATTTCAATTTTGACTGATCTGATGATCACGTAAAACTCGTCTCGCACTGTCAAGATGTACAACAGACCTGTGTGGGAGGCATACCATTCACCACAGTGACATTTCTAGTTACTAAATAAAATTGTCAAAATTGAAGATGATGTATTGAAACATGCAATCATGTCATGATTGCTTGAAGTGAAAATGTCCACTGCCTCCACTTACTTTGGGCATTCTCCTTGTTTGTTAAGGGAAGAATGAAACACCAATTAATACTGTACTTTTACAACAGATTGATTGCCATAGAGTCGTAGAATGCTACAAACAGACATGAGAATGGTAACACCTGTTGCAGATCTTTCCCAATTCATTCTCAACAGTCGACCGCCAATGCACCACTGTCAGTATGATATGTACATTGCTAATTTGTAGACCTCGGAGGAACAAAGGTCGGTCAACGGAACTGTGTCAAATTTGTTGCACATTTTAGAGGGGAATGTACTCTAGGGAGAGGATTTAATGAATTCTGGGATTTCAACAAATGAAAAGTCAGCTGCTTTCTAAATACAGAACCATGCCTATGAGGTGGATTATGCAGTGACATGGTATTTTTGAAGACCTACATGGATCTTTTGATTAAACATTATTTCTACAGCACACCATGTTGACTTGTTTGTAGCATTATACTTCTTTCTGATTTGATATCAAAGCTTCATATCACTCCTGTTATTCTAGACCATGTTTCTAAAATGAAAAATCTGCAAAATCCTAGAAATTGTTGATTACGTACTAAACTACATTGTACGTTGTGCATAATCTGCATTGAATAAAACCCTAGTCCCCTGCCCTCCTAACACCGTACATTTTTTGTGCTTCCATCGTGTTGATCAGATTGCTTTGTATGTCAAGTTATGCTGTTCTTGAGCACTTACTGATTTTTTTTTTTCACTTGCAATAGAGCTATGAAAATTGTGCTGTGCCTGATTTGTTTTTTTTTGTACCTTGATGTGGAAAGTCTTTTATGGAACTAATGTGTAATCTGTAGTCCGTGAAATTTTGTTGAAAATTGTGAATATCGTGTTTGTGATGCAAAGGTATGTGATGATGTCTCATCTAAGTTATACAATGAATCTTCTTGTGTGTTTTTTTTTTCTTGATTTCAGGGTTGTTTCCCCCTCCCCTTCACTATTGGGGGAAAGTAAACTCAACTGACTTCGACATAATCTGCAAGAAGAGTTTTGATAAAATGTCTTTGGAAATGAAATGTCTGTTGACAAACTTTGATTATCTGTGTTACCAGTGGGTTAATGTTCTTGCCTATTCAATTGGATGCTTAAATTCATTATTTCACCTTTAACCTAACTGAACCTCAGAGGACAAAGTACAAGCTATTTTCATTTGTTCCGGAACTTAATTTTCACACAGGTTGAGCTCATTGTGGAAGTATGTTCCCACATTGACAGATTAATGCTTATCATTAATTCAATGTACTCACTTATTATTTTTTCACACTTGATTTGTGAAACTAAACCCATGTTATTTGTCAAACTGTCGATTTTGAAAAGCACAATGTGTCAATTATATGGCAGTGTGTAGGTAGTGGCCTTCAGCAACTTAATGTGCTCTTCCTTTCTTGCTTTTGCTTTTTGAAATTGTGAACCCTAACCACATTTAACAAACAAAACAAAAATCTGAATTTAAAAAAAGTATAGTTATTACAGTACTATTTATGAATCTTTTGGAGGCACAACATTTGGTCCTGCAATAATTGCTTCGGTCATATTTCTCCAAGGACTTTATAGGTTAAAGCAAGGAGTTGGATATTAACTCCTTGGTTAGAGTTAGGGGTGTGATAGGGTTTTTAGCAAGGAGTTATCTGATAACTCCTTGGTTTTAGGTATAGTTTGATGTGAGGATTAGGATTAGGGTTAGGGTTGTGTTTGTACATGGTATAGAATTAATGTTCAGCTTAGCGTGCAGATATTTCATGGGAGCAATTGTAGCAGGGGCAAATATCATGGAATTGAATGTTGTATGACCTTCACAATTTTGACAAACATCCAAGCAAATATCATTAGTCTGTAGACCAAATTCTTTTTTTTTTTCTCCCTGTCTTTGGTGCTCGTTCATGCAATTGATTCTATTACATGCACAAGTAATGGCTGTCAAAGGGCTGTGTGTGATTGATTTGCCACCATTGCTGCAGCATTGCTGCAATACAATACAAGTATGCACTGAATTCTGTGATGTAGGGACAGGTAAAGATGGATTCGTAGAGACCGCTAGAACTGTCAAAGGAGAAATAGTTGCAGAGTGGAAATTTTTTGTATGAAGTTCCCACGACATAAAACTAATGCAAAAATAAAAGCAAGCAGGTTTTTGTCTTATTGTTTTGCCCTTTTGTTATTTGTAGTTTCCTTTTCGTTTGTTAGTCCTGTAGCACGAGTGTATGTGCTGTCATAGAGCAGACCGTTACTTTAACCGTAGTATGTGCTGCCAAAACCCCCAACCACCATGGCAGTATTGGGCTGTTTGAAGTGCTCATTCAATGCAAAAATTCATGTTGCTTGGTTGAGCATGAAAAATCGGTCGTGCGAAAATTTCCGCTTTTGCATTATTGTCATACACTCCCAGGAGATAGTAGGTACACTGGAGTCATAGAATGATACATATTGCCCAGACATTCAGTGCTTTAGGATATAAGGTAGTTTTGCAAAGTGCTCTATTTAATATTTTTCACTTTAATACTGCATATGTACCGTACTGTTTATGGAGTTGCTGCTACTTTTGTTTTCAAAGTATTTTTTGACAAACAATAATGGGATTTAATGTTGATGGGGAAGTAATGGGAAAAGTCTTACTTCTCAAACAACACGATATTGAAAGATCATGCTTTAAGTTCCTTGCAAAGTTAATGTGTGTACTGAATAAGAGTAAAGTAGCATCCTGTTGTGTATAGATCTGTATTCTGACTCAATGCTACAGTTTGTGTTGCATCAAACCATCGTTCATCTTGTGATTGTCTTTGAAAAATTTAAGAGTGATGTGTAAAATGCTTCTCTCTCCTGCTTTTAAAACCTCTCTGTGTCTTTCCATGTTTGAACACAAACCAACATGTGATATGAACGGAGCATATGGTATTGTATATTTATGTTGCTGGTAATCAGTGATTAAATTGTATTTGTGGTTGAATAACTGATTGACTATTTATACCTGTCATGAGCTTCATGATCATTCTTATTTACCTATATCCTCCTGCCTACCTTGCCAATCAAAACAACTCAGATTCGTGGTCACTATATGGCCGATTTGGACCCCTTACACATCAAGTCTGCCGCCACTGGTATCTCACCGGAAATTGTGGTTGCTAGCCATCGCCTAGGTAACTCGAGAGTCACATGACTACCTACCCATTCTGCATCCTGCGGGGAAACCGTGGTGTAGAAGTATGCAATGGACCAATGAGAAAAAAAAAATGCTAGGAAAAAAACACACTTAACCCTTTTGGACTACTACTTTGTATTATTGTTGTCAACATACATGCAGTATGGTTACAGGTGGTAGTGATGGAGTTATACAACAAATGTTACTCCATTTTCTTAAACATGCTCTCTGCGGGTAGATGTTGACGTAGGAACAATGTTGTAATTCAATATGTCAGAATGGCTGCACAATCCTCTTGTCTACAGATAGGATTTTCTGAGAATAGTTCAGCTTAGTGAGAGTGTGTGTATGTTGGTGTTGGTGTGCGAATGTGCTCAATGTGCTACCTGTAACTGTACGCTTTATAGTGTCCAATCTAAATTTTTTGATTAGATATACTATGATAAATGATGACAGTACATATTATGATGCTGTTATGTATAGTTTCAATATTACAGTTGGTTCTTCCTATTGGTTTATGCTGACAGACTTTATCAAATTCTCTGAAATATGTAATGTCGGTGTATTCCAGGAAATGCCATGTTTGTTCATTTGTAACTTAATTATCTTATACTATTTCTTTTTTTTTTTTTAATGACAAGCCAACAACATGCAAGTTTTAGGGGCTAGTACTTTGTAGATGCCTATGGCATGCAGTGATTCAATTAATTAGCTTACAGACTTGTCAACAGGGCATATGGAGTCTTTAAATAGAGTCCAACAGAAAATAAATCTTTGCTAAAGGCAAATAAAATCTTCATCCGATTTTGCTGCAATACTTAATTTTTTTGTCACACTGATTACATTTTATAGTTTTGTTGTTGTTGGTTTTTTTTTACATTCTGGCCTGAGCTCATTTTAAACAGATCCGAATGCAATACATTACTGATTTTGCTCTCTTGAATTCCAGTATTAAAGGTGCATGGTCCCCGTGTTTTAGTCAAATGAGTACGCGGGCGCACGGCGCAAGTTTCCTATAGAGACCTACGCTATCGACTTCTTTTGGCGCTTACGCTTTGGCCCACTTTCCCGAGTCCGAAGAAGTCCGATTCACTGTAGTCAGTGGTCCGATCACAGTTCGGCTCATGATTCGGCTGAGGGGGATGACAGCTTTAGCAAACTTCTTTTGTGATGTCATAATAACAAGCACATATGCACGCACCCTGGCATTACTAGAGACTGCGCGATGCGCAGAGAAGACAACAAAGGCAACGTTACTTAGCAACACCTACGCACTTTACTCTTGATGACAGCTCTACTTCGGTAATCTTCGGCAGTATCATCAACAGCGCCATCTACACTACCGGGACTATGCCCCTTTAAAAGATGGATAGTAATCAGCACAAAGGGAAAATGACTTGGCTGGAAGTCATTGTGTTTTGTTTTGTTTTGTTTCATTTTGTCACACTGATTACATTTTATAGTTTTGTTTGGTTTTTTTTTTACATTCTGGCCTGAGCTCATTTTAAACAGATCTGAATGCAATACATTACTGATTTTGCTCTCTTCAATTCCAGTAAAAAGATGGATAGTAATCAGCACAAGTGGGAAATGACTTGGGTGGAAGTCATTGTATTTTGTTTTGTTTTGTAAATTGTTTATTTCATCGACCTGAATGGATGTACAGAGCAGCTGACTTGTTTTTTTCAGTGCTGGTTGAGAGAAGATGTGATTTCCTGAAATGGGATGGCATCATCTGATTAGGGCTCATCCCATTGATTGGCCAGCATCGATCCGTAAGGCTGGAGGTGCGGAGCGTCGGGATGAAGTGGAATTATTCCCACCGCTTGCTCCTGTTCAGGAGGAATCCCTTCTCTTGTGCATAGTTTATGTGAAGTCATACTGTGGAGGCGTTTACATGTATGGTGATTTTAGATTTTGATCAGCCGTTTCTAGAAGGGCCTAATTCCATCAGAAGACACTCATGCCACAGGGATGGGTTGAGTGCATGAGAGTAGTGAGAAACAGATGTTTGAAGGGAAGATTTGAGCAAAATCAAACAAACATTGTGGGAAAGTATGATTGTTGCACCCTGGTTTCATCATGCTGGTTAGTGGGGATGTAACCTGGCCTTTAGTATTCAACTGACTGAAGACACTCAGTGTATATGTATTGTCACTTGACTGTAATGCAGCCTACAAGACCAGGCCCGTAGCCAGGATTTTTCAAGGGGGGGTGCGGTCACTAAAAAAATGGACCTTCGGTACCAATATCAATGATGACACACACACACACACACACACACACAAACACAATTATATTCTTTGGACGACCGAACTACAAAAGTTGTATAAGAATTTGCGCGCAAAGCGCGCCGCAAATTGTGAATTTTGACCGTTGTAATGACGTTTTAAAGTCTCGAGGAAATTTGTATTTTTGTCTGTTGCATGCGATCGCGTTACGGTATTTCATCTAGGAAATAGTAAAAACTCATTTTGCCAGGAAGTTGCAAAGTTTAATTGTGTTCGAGACTCTGCGCGCGTAGCGCGCCGCAAAATTGAGAATAGTGATTTTCCTGGTGTTGTTTTAACTTTTATTTTTTCTATTGTATACCCGCGTTAGCAGGCCTGAAGCCAGGATTTTTAAAGGAAGGGGGGATTGCGTTAATTAACAAAACGGTCCTTTGATACTGTCCCGGGAGGGGTAGCGACAATTAAAAGATGGACACCATGCTCATACATGGACTTTCAAAATGGCCCCTAAACGAGTAATGTTTATATGATTTTTTCGGGCCTTAAAAACAAGTATTCCTAAAATGTTTCCTGCACCCTAAAGAAGTACTTCATCATGATTGAACAATATACCATTTTCCCAAATTTCGGCCTTTTTGATACCCTTTGATTATATACGCTCGTACATCACACTTTCCATCTAATCCGTGAGAAAAAACGACCCCTATTACGCGTTTTCTTTAGCGAGTATGGTCACAGTGTCCACCTTTCAGTTGGAGTTTTCCATCCCATTGGATGCTGTTTGGAAGATGAAACATTCACTTTACTATACAGTATATCAGCCGTTGGTATGCGAGTTTTTCAAAAACGAAAATAAATAAGAAAATATTTAAAACAAAATGAATTGTAAATGTGAACCATTTATATTTTGCCTCCTTGTGGTAGGATATTTCCAGCATTTCCGAACTTTCAAATAATCATTTTAGATTTAATAATATTAAAGGTAGTAGATCCGATTCGCAAACATCTCCAATATCAGTCAAATGTCATATTAACCATCATGCTAAGAAGGTTTTCTTTGTGAAATTTGGAGGTCAGTGAAATTCAAAAATTAAACATCCGTTAGCCATTGGAAGAAGTTGAGTGCAAATTCAGACCTCAGGCTTAGTGCTCAGATGTTTTCCTATTTGATTTGATCTGTCTTACTGTGCACACTAAGATACATACTGGAATGGTTATTTCTTATTTATTAAATTATAGTAGCATATTTGGTTACTAGCTGTCTCTAGGCATTTTCGAATTTGGGCTGCAAAGAGATCCACTACCTTTAAGTTAGAAGAGAGATAAGTAAATAATGATAAAATAAACAAACAAAAAAGAATGAGTTTCTTTTGTAATACTATCTGACAAACTTTTTACTTTAACATTTTACTTCATAGCTCAGCACTTTCCATTCTCTCTCATACCCTCTTACCCATTACATTTAAATGAAATACAACTAAAATGAGTTTGCGTGCCTGCATAATACTCTTTGGAAATTATAAGTGAGAATGTTCCTAGGTTTTGGCTCACTTTAAAATGAGAACAAATAGAACTATCACAACATGAGAAAATGTATAAGTAATAATCAACAGTACATTTCCGAATTTGGCCTGCAAAGAAATCCGCTACCTGTAAGTTAGAAAAGAGATTAGTAAATAATGATAAAATAAACAACAAAAAAGAATGAGTTTCTACCGCCGTATCCAGAACAGAGCCTGAAACGGTGCAGGCTCAAGAAATCGTTTGTACTAATACGTCTTGTTTTTAAGACAGGCCTTTCATTTTGTTTTGTCTCTCCTGATCGTTCGTAAGAAATGCTAATTCTTGACCACCTTTTCACAATTTGATTGAAGCATGCATTCATAATGGAAAATAGTTGACATAATAATCTATCCCCAGGCATTATCATGCCAACATGTACTTACATATACATGTACTATATCTTTGTGAGACGTAGATATAAAATGTCTCAGGTTTTCTTATATAGTAATTTCGAGGGAATTTCTTTAATTTTTATCATATATGTAAACTTGAGGCTATTAGATTTTCATCCACTTACCTCTGTTCCTGTGAAAAAATGCAAGTGTCAACCTCAATGTCATCCACGAATCGCACGTACTCGGGCGGCCAGTGGAAAAAAAAAACACCGGTCACACGCGCCAAGGGCCATGGCATGCAGTGCCAATATAATAATAGCTCGCACAAATTGATACATAACATTTGTGTTTGTGTGCATGGGGACGATCCGATGGTTCATACAACAAAAGGGTTTCGTACAATTATTTTTAACATTGTTAAACGTACTCTTCCACATTTACGTAGCATATAATGTGTCTTTATATTTATTTGGATTGTTATCTTGAGAATTGCTAAAAACCGTTATTATGAAAAAGTGGACCTTTCAGAATTTTGGGGGGTGCGCACGCACCCGACGCACCCCCCCTGGCTACGGGCCTGAAGACACACTTCATTCTTTTCTTTTTTGATGAAATGCTATTAGTTTCTGTCTGAAAAGATTATTATTAAGGATCCTACGTATATTACCAAGACAGGAATCCAATCTTTTGTCTTTTAAAATGTGATTTATGGGGTGACGCTTAGATCATATTACAACTGCTTGTTCCTTGTTTGGTCAAAGTTATTGAATCAATTATGAAATTTTATTGTGTATTTTCATCAATATGTTTTTATTTAGAACTATTAAAGCATTGCTAATGTAAATGATAGTTTAGTTAAAACATGTAATGTATAATTGTGGTAGTAGTTGTACCTTAGTAGTAATACATGCCGTAGTAGCAGTAGAAGGAGTAATAGTTGATGCATTTTATTGCTATTGATAACTGTCACAATATTACTTATTATTTTATTGTTAATATTATCATACTGCTACAGCTGCTTTTCTATATTGTGTATCAATCCAATGCTCCAATATGATATGGAAGGGGAAAAAAAAGAAAAGATTAGTAGTCTGAATTTTTAATGAAGAAGCTCAGGTTGTCTAATCTCTCAGAATCTTTAATTCCAGCTGGAAGATCCACCTTGTATAATAATTTATTTATACAACATAGACCTGAACGAAATGGCAACGGTTAGAAGACTGAGATTAACATACTTCCACTAGATTTGATTGCTTCTTTATATGCAGTGTTAATAAGCCTCCCTATTCTCACACCCTAAGGAGCAGTCAAAAGAGGCCCATAGAGGGACCTCATCTTCCGGTACACTGCAGGCCAAAGCTCCATCACCTGTCTTCCTAGTGTCTCCAGCAACCTCAATGCATTTCAAAAGAGCATGGACTGATTGTTGTTATGAGTGCCTCGATCAATAAAAGAGTTGCCCTGGATGCCTTGTGTGGATGGCTGTACAATAGCAGTGTCGGTAGTCCATCAGATATATAAGTGTATGTCCATAAGGCATTCAGATATTCTTTTTGTGATTGATGAATTTTAACATCTATATCTGTGAAAGAAATAAGTGACTGGAGAGTAGCAGAATGTGAGGATGCAATACAAGCTGGCGGCTGGTGAAACTGTGTTGAATTGGCTGCATTAGATTTATTCATTCCCTTCTTGCTCTATCTGGAGATGGAAACAAAATGGAAGTGCATTTCCTAAGTGATGTTCTTTAGCCTAAAGACATTACGTCCCAGGCAAATCAGTTTTGTCTGCAAGCTGACCTTGGCCATAGCGAAACTTAATAGGGAAACTTAATTGAATTTGGCATCAGGAACATTTACATTTGGCATTAACTCAATAAGGCTGTCTAGCCATGCGAATACAACATCAGTGAATTGTGCATGCCTTGCTTCCCTAGGGATAGACATTGAAAACAGGAATGGTGGTTTTCTACAGGCTCAATTATCAGGTAGTTCTTAGTGGTAGGCACTAATTGAATATCCCTTTAATGGTGTGCCCAACAATTAAGATATATCTCTTAAGTTTTTTTACATGGTGAGAGGTGATGTAAACTCAGTTTATATGGGTAAATCATGCAAGGCAAATTTTTAAAAGTAAGGTTAGCATTGCTTGTAAGTCCAAATGTCTAAAATTGATGACTAATGATTTGTTTGTATGTTTTACCTTCCACCATTATGGTGCCCAAAGTGTTTAATGTGCATTCTCACCATACGCACTAGAACCAAACCTTCATCTTCTTTATTAAAGGCGTATAGTCCCGGTAGTGTAGAGGGCGCTGTTGAATGATAGTGCCAATCAACGTTAGCATTGATACGAAGATTACCGAAGTTGAGCTGTCATCAAGAGTAAAGCGCGTAGGTGTTGCTAGGTAACGTTGCCTTAGTTGTCTTCTCTGCGCATCACGCAGTCTGTAGTAATGCCAGGGTGCGTGCATATGTGCTTTTTATTATGACATCACAAAAGAAGTTTGCTATTAAAAGCTGTCATCCCCCTCAGCCGAATCATGAGCCGAACTGTGGATCGGACTTCTTCGGACTCGGGGAAGTGGGCCACAGCGTAAGCGCCAAAGAGGAGTCGATAGCATAGGTCTCTATAGGAAATTTGCGCTGTGCGCCCGCGTACGCATTCGACTAAACCACCGGGACCATGTTCCTTTTATACGCCATATACTTCGACGAATATCTGGTATTTTGTGAATTGGGGCTTTTAAGACTAATTTCCAAGGTTCTCATTGGTATTCATGATTGATACGGCCTCAATGAGAAACAAAAAAAGTATCTCCTATCAGGAGCAAGGTTACTGATTTGCCACCATTGAGAAGATCTTACAACACATTTGCATTACAGAAGGTAATAATTTTTGCCAAGTGTTGATGTCAGGAATATCAGTCGATTCATGAAATTCACAGTTCTACCTAAAAACATCGCCAAATATACTGCACATTTACCGTGCACTCTTTACTCCCTGGTGAATATTGTAGCCAGGCTGCTATTTAATGGTTCGCAAGTGCCAAATCGGACAACTGTGCATTGACATCGATGGTGAAATACCATTGTATTTTGTGCAGCATTTCATTATATGATTGCAAATGCTCCATGGATTACATTGCAAGATACCATGGTATTGAGGATGGTAATTTCACACAAAATATGCATGCTGAACTTTAGTGTGAATCAGGTTATGAAAGTGGACCAATCGTGCGGTGGTGTACTTTTCACATGACCTGAGACACCTTGGCCCAAATTCATGAAGGTGGTACAATCTTGTCCCTGGTTTAAACCATGTACAAAGACCATAGTTTTGTATGGAGCACCAAGTGTCGCATGGCCTATTTTGTTACGAAATTAGTCATATCCTATGTTTATTTCCTTACGAAATGATCATTTCATCGACAAAATGACTGATTTTGTCACGAAATATTCCATGCGACACTTGGCGCCCTATACAAATCCACAGTCTTTGTCGATGGTTAAAACCATGGACAAGATTGTACCACCTTTCGTGAATTTGGGCCAAAATGTCTATTTCCATGAGAGATATGGGCATGCACAATGCTTTAATAGAAATACATTGTTATTTCGTGAATGAGAACTGTAGCAACTGAAATACCATGGTATCTACAACTTGTATATTACTGTGGTATTTCGCCAGTGAGAACAGTGGTAACAAATTACTGTTGTATTTAGTCCCAGGGTATTATGTCTAATGTGAATGTACTAAATGCTCAACTTCTTATGGGCTACCCTGATATTTACCTTGGTGAAAAGGAGTGTTGCGGATATAATGTCTTGCTGAAGGCCACAAGTGCCATGAGCTGCTGTGGGGATTGAACCCTGGGTCCTCAGATTGAAAGTGGGGTGCTCAATCGAGTACTAGTAGATCGCAACACTTCACTGTCAAATGCAGCCTCAAAGCTTGGCAACGAGATACATTGCATTTCACCTCTGTGTGACCCAGAACAGTCTGCTTCGTAGGTCTATTCTTTTGGGAAATTACTTTGCCCTGCATCTGGATTATTGGTAATATATAGGTTTGGGGGCTGTTTTAGTGTCTGTGTTTGATCAGTTTATTTGTCTCCATAGATGTTTTACTGTTTGATAATAACTTGAGAAGTACCCTGTAAGATTGTACTACACAAGTGAAGTGTTTGAATTGGAGTCACTGATTACATGTTGGAGAAATATTCGTCCAAGGTCAAAAGTCAATGTTGGAATTAACATTTGAAATAGCAGCAAATAAAGTTTGTTTAACAAATTTCAAGTAATATGATGTTGGGTCAGGTTAAAGATTAAGGTCAAATCAACAGTATGAGCAGTATTAGTGGCATTGCTCCATACTCTGCTAGAACAGTGTGTAATATTCAGTTTTTGGCTGTGTGTGTGTTTAATAACACAGTGGGTGGGTAATATCTGCTCCTAAAAAGAATTGGCAAAGGGCCGACATTTCATCTTCTAAATATTGATCATTGTTATGTAAAACAGTGATACTTACAATGTATGTCTAGATGGGCTCATGACCACAGGCATGTTATTGTCAACACATTGAATCAAACACCGTCCCTCATGCAAGGCTCGACAAATAGTCGTAGGTAAGACCCAATTATCCAAAATGTATGTCATCAACAGTCTGACATATCTTTGACCTTACACGCCGTCCCTGATCATGGGTATAACAAGGTGAACTCCCACATTATGAATATTACATTTTGAGTTCTGATCATGATGGCTTGACTGCCATTGTAGCAGATTTTGCTGGCAAGACCATGGGTGGAATACTTTTATTTGTTAGTCTATCATATGGGTTAACCCTTTCAGCTCTTTGAATGCCGATTGGCACAGAAAACCCCATAGCATTGCACACACTGTCCAAAGTCCCTGGCACGGAAAGGGTTAGTATCGTACAGCAAGACAGACAGTGAAACGACATGAACCTTGAGACAAGTTTGACACGCCAATGACACTCCCATACACTGCCAATGTTGCTCCTTCTGAAAGCCTATCCGATGGTGGGTATTAGTTTCGCAGATGTCAAACAAACAGCCAGTCTAATGAAGACCCGGCACGAACAGTTTCTCCGCCGTGCACCCGTACCTGCGTGGTGTGATCAGCAAATGCTATGCCACGACGAGTACTCCATCTCTCCCCCTCCCCCTCCCCTCTTTCTCCCTATTTCTTGTCAGTCATAATGCTGGTAAACATGCCCCCTTCTTCAAGTGTCAGCTTCCAACAAGACGTGCGGAACGAAGGAGGTCATTGTGTGGGCGACAGTGAACATGTTTTGATGGGATGAAGTTATGCCCGGCAGCGTGTGTGATGCGCGTGATCAACATTCACAACTACATGATGAATGTTCAACATGTTAATCTGTTGATACGCTGAAGAGCCAGAGATGTGGACATTTAACTATGTTGTTGCTCTTGATTGACAATGCAACACGGAAGTGGTGTCCAGTAACAGTCCACTTAATGGGATTACAAAATGCCTTTAGAAGCTTTACTTTTCATGTGCGCATAATGCATCTTAGTACATACATGTATGTATGTGGTCAGTTTAGCCTGCATTGTATTGCCAGCAAATACACCCAGCCAGCTCCCATTATCATCACAGAGCCAATGTAGTGTAAAATTAAGCGCCCCCCTCAAACTTGAGCCCTAAAGTTGGAATGTCCCATCTTGGAAACAGGATATTTTGCCTCGGACTGTAGCCTACATTTGTGAAGTGCATTGCTTGCTGAGGATTCAACCATCACTGGCATTAGCAAATATACACTAGGATTTGAATTGATATCTTTCCGAGAGTTTGTTGCCGACCTAGTGAGGCAACCCACCTCACTGGGCAGTTTGTGTGTGGGAACCAGTGGGTTCAGAGTTTTGAGCTGCTTGGAGCTGTATCTCTGTAGTTTATTGTATGCAGTTATATGTGTTTGGTAATGTGATAGTTGCCATTCACTATGTGACTAGCTGGTAGGCAAAGGTTTCTATCAGCGAGGTTTTCCTTACTGAAGGGGAAGCAACAAAATAATAGATTATGAAGCTCTACCACCTATGTGAGGTAACAGAAACATAGTATTGATATGGTTCCTAAATCCTGTGGAAATAATCAATTGAAAAAGTAAAATGAAAGAAATCTTTGCCATCAAGTAAGATAAACAGAACATAGTATCAGTACATTTCGCATTCCTGATAAAATTAAGCACAAAGGAATGGACTTTTAAGACTTCAGATGAAGGGAACATACAAGTAGTATTGATGTGATCGTAGAGGAAGGCATTGTTCAGAAGTTGGATGTCTTTCTATAGATGGGGGTTGACATTTAGTATTGGTATGTATCACATGCAACTGAGGGTGCGTTTATAAGATTTTTCTTCTGGCCAGAAACAGTGTTTTGAAACACTGTTTCTGGCCAAACGGTGATTCTAGCTCGAAAAAAATTCTTATAAACGCTCGCCGTGATTTGAAACAGTGTTTTGAAACACTGTTTGTAAACGCATAAAATAGTGCATTTACAAACAGTGTTTCTGTAGAAACAGTGTTTCAAAAATCTTATAAACGCAACCGCGATCTCAAACACTATTTATGTGACATCACAATGCCTTGCGCGCACCCTGTTTGACCTTTTGCCGAGGAAAAGCTGCGCAGAGTGAGTTGCGTAATGGCACAGTCTGAGCGAGAGCCCCAACACGCTCGGAGAAAATATCTTATAAACGCTCTCCTGACGAAACTGTGATTTGAAACAGTGTTTCAAAACAGTGATTCAAAACAGTGATTCTAGGCATGCAAAATCTTGTAAACGCGGCATAAGTCAGATAGGCGGACCTTGTTGTGAAAGACAAAACTGTGTATATAGTAGATGGAGTGACAATAGAAGAGTTCTTGAGAGCATATTCAACCTTTTGATTGCAGAACCCATCAATGTGCATTTTGCATTACGAAGGCCAGCAATTTATCCACGTGAGATGCTGTTCAATATCATGGCTTCCTTCCCATGCTCCCCCCCCCAACACACACACCCACAAACCCACATGCACACACACTCACATCAAAGGCTGCTCTTGTATGTCTCCTGTTCTCACTCAGAAATTTTCTCACCTCTCAATGATGCATCACTGTCCTGTAATCACAAAAATACATTTCCATCATTAATATCATGGAGGTTTGAACAGTCTGGCTACATTTGTGTCAATGTAATATCATGCTTATACATGACATGAGCACTGGCTGTGAGAAGACATGGTACAATTCACAATCAAGATATGAATGTGCATTCATCTCCATTGATAACATACTGCATGCACACTGTGTGGTGTATCCGATATTTTATAAATCACATTCATCTAGAATATCCTTTCATACTCTTTTATTCATATCATGCTGACATAACCTTCTATCGTATCAAAAATCACAATCAAGTCATGCTGATCACAGATGAATGACTGAAGCAGTTTTGCACTTGAATCAGCAGCCGGTTCCTCAATTTGTCATTTGTAGCACAAATGTACGTCACATGATAGAAACATACTTATATTCCCTGTGCTGTTTGGTGCTAAGTGGGTGCTAATGAAAGAATGTAGCTGGTGACTGGCTATGCTATTCAAGAAGAAATATGTACACTTCAAGAGGAAATTATGAACAAATGATACATATTTTTAACCCTAGATATTAACCCTATGATATTTAATAGTATGGGTGCTGCGGCACTATATTCTCATGTAAATGTTTGCTTTGAGGAACTGTTGAAATCTGATTGAACTTCCACTGTATCATATCAGATAAAAATAACTTGTTTTCTCTTTTCATTACAAACATCAAATGCCTTTATTTAACCAAGTTTCATGCTTGTTTTTCACTAATCTGCTGTTTTGTTCTGTTATTGTATGTTACTGTTTTCTTTTTCTCTTTCTAGATATTGATAATGTTTCAACTGTCGAATAAATCATGTGTCTTCTCTTCTGCCAAAATTCATTTTAGAGTATTTACTGGGATCCTTGTTTTCCAGTTTCTTCATCATGTTTATGTACTCATGTGCATGCATGAAATAAAGGATTTGCACGATAATGAAATAAAAGCATTTCACCTTTGTAGGAACGAGCGCTAAAGGTTGCAATTGGTCAATTCCACGGAAAGGTTGCATTTTATGATAATCAAACTATTGAGTATAGATGATTAATGAAGCTTAATTAGATGATCTGGTATTGTTTACTCAAAGCAGCCTTTCACAATGGATATTTTGATACCTCATTTGTGAACATCGGTGAACGTGGAGTGGAGTTATGTCCGAAAAACCTTCATTTTTCATGAAAATTGCCAATTTTTGCAGAATTTATGTATCATTTCTGATACACTATTATGACCATAATACAGCTTGTGTAATTCTCAGATGGCTTATTTTCTGAATGTTCTTTGGTCATAGATTGGTTTCATGATGTTCTAGAACTTGTTCCGGCATCAGTAAATATTATTCTCTCAATCTCAAAATGTGGTAGTTGATAGCGTCCCATACGTCACGTTTTTGTGTCCCATCAGTCACACTGGTTTTCCCTATCCTGCTACTGTACCAATGAGTAGATATTTATACCACTTGGCTCAGGGTAAGCACCAACCCTTTGCTACATTCAGGAAAGAAAATATCTTTCCAGAGTCTCTGTGTGTAAGAATATTTCAGAACTTACTTTCCCACGTGAAAAACGGTGGTCCTCAGATGTCCCATAAGTCACAACAGCAATTTTTCGTTGCTGTACGTAATGCAATGATACTTTTCAAACTAAGTATGGTGTTTTCATAAACTGTGATATGGTGGATCTAACCATGAACTGAGAAAAATGCATTTGATACAACTATTTTCTCAAAATACTGGTTTGAAATTGCCAAAAATTGTCACTTTGTCCCATAAGTCACAATGGAATTGACCAATTAAGTTCAATACTACCCTAGGGACAATTTGTCCTTCCTTTCTCAGAGGAAGATTACGCAAAATGAATAAGTCAACCTATAACCTTTTACAATTGGATGTAGCAGTTAGTATGACACTGGTTCCATTCTGAATTTAACATAAGGAAAGAGCATGACAGCATAGCCTTGAAATAGGATATTTTATCATGATTTTTGAACACTTTTGCTGACTCCAGGGGAAGCAGCTAATACTCTACCCTTATTTTTATATGTTATAGAAATTAGGCACAAAGATGCTTCCATTTTTCAATCTTTGTAAGCGGCAGACATCTTGCTACAGTTGCGTGATTTTCCTCTATTTCGTTTTTATAATGCATTTAAGATATGGTTGAAAGTGAGATACTAATGTGCAGTGCCAAAATCTTTTTCTTTTTTCTTTCATAAAACCTTTTCTGCATTTGACTTTGCGACATGATCCATCCAAATACTTTGAATAATACCTACTGAATTGGGCCCATCATCATGCGAACCAAAAGAAAAAAAAAAGTCATCGTCCACAAAAGCAAATTTCAAGAGAATGACGCTTGCTGCCATTTTGCATGTGTGTCTATCTATCCACCGTCTAGATCCGGGGTCACAACATGGCCGACTTAGATCCACTGGGCATCAACCACGCCGACTTGCAGGAGGAAACACCCCCCGAATTGGTGGTCACGAACTACCATCTTGGTAAGGCATGGAGAGGGGACTGCACCAACGGGGTGTGGGTTTGCGTGCTATAGGCTGGCTTACGTCATCGTCAGGCCAGCCTCACGCTCTCGAACACTCTCTGTCTTTCCTCGCTTTGCCCACTTTTATTGCTGTCCATAATCCATTGTCATGTGTTTGCTGCATGACATGAGTTGCACATGTTTCTGTGTACTGCTACTGCTGTATGCTTTCTTTATTGCCTATCAATGGTTATGGGAATTCCTTCTCACTACAACTCTGAGAGTGCTCTGCATGGGGCGTGTGGAAAGTATCAAATGTATCTGAGTCACTTATGAATAACTCTGGTATTTTGAGCATGGAACGCCAAAGGCATAGTCGCTCCACTTTTCCTGATATTTGCAATGATCATGCTTTATTCAAAACAACCCAGAATGCCAGCTTTGCACCATGAACATTTAAAAAAAAAGTTGTGTGTGAAAGGAGTATGGAGTATAAAAGAGAATCAAATTCAGGAGATGCCTGTTATAAATAGACTAGAATCGATATTGATGAAATGTTGTGAAAAGATGTTGTCATATAGGAGGATGGAATGATAGAAGTGTGTATATCTGTCCTCGTGAGGTGAAAGGGTTTGTCTCCCCTTGAGAGTGTAAGAAGGAACCTGCAACTGATTTCATGCAGAGTTCCTGTTGGTGCAGAGGGTCTTCTGTGCTTTTTAACCCCTGCTTCGTGCAAACATCTTGCTTCTACTACTTGATGATTACATATACTTGTAGCTGCAGGGCTAACAAGGATGAGGGTGGGGTTGGTCTGGGGTTTGGTGTATGCGAACGTTTGCTCAAATCTGGGTTCAGAGGGAATTGGTCTGTAATAAATGAGAGAACAGAGCTTCATGTAGAGAGGTAACAAATTAGTTTTCTGTTGAAAAGCTTTATTTGTAGTCGTTTCTATAAATTCAAGGAAAGCTTAATCACATAAACTTCATCCTGAATGCCAAAGTATCACTGTATGTACCTGCTGACATCTACATCTGAATTCAGAAGAAGAGCTTCTTAGAGTGGAAATCGCTTTTCTCAGACTTCAGCTGGTTTCCGCATGCTGTGTACTAATCAACAAGAACTGCACAAGGGAGCCATTTCTGGCAAACGAAACACTGCACACATTATTGATAAACTGGTAAATAGCACATTTAGTTTCATGCAAATTTCCTATTGGTGAACTCTACATTTTGCCCAATTTTAAAAGAGAAGCACACAATTCATATTTTACTTGATAAACAGTAGTTTCAGCCTCAGGGCAATCTCCTGTAAAAGTGGATATTTTCGCGCGACTAATCTTTCGCGTTTGGCCAGGTCAGAAGAGTTTCGCGTGTTTTTAATTCCGCGGAATCAAGACATCACACACAGGAACATATGGCAAGCAAAAATATTTGTGTGCTTCTATTTTCGCGTTAGTTTCTGGATGCGCGAAATGCGGGAAAATTTCAACACTGCAAAAATTTCCACTTTTACAGCAGATCATTAGGGCATTGCTAAGTATATGTCTTCCACTTGCCCAGCACTCATGTGGTCAAGGATTCCATGCTATAGGTAGATGCCCAACAGTAAATTTTAGTCACCCCAGGCAAGCAGGTGAGAGGATTGTTGTACTCTTGGAAATGACCGCTGCTGAAAGCTGATATTATTTTTGTGCAATGCATGGGCATTGCTTTTCACGCTTTGAAAAATCTTAGGCATCTACACACAAGTGTATCATTAATACGTAACTAGAAATTTGCTTGCCACTCCGGGTGCATGGTGTGTGTTAGATGTAGCAGTTGCCTGTATACAGAGCTGCTTTCAGCATCTGATGTGAATATCTTGTGCTCCATATGGTGCCTACCACCCAGGCTTGGACAGCTTTGTGAATGAAGACAGCGACTCTCAGGGCCGGTACATGGTGTGTATCACTGTGTTGCCAAACAGGGAGTGACTGCCAAGAAGATAGCACAGTCCCTGCGGTGAAAATGGCGTGCTTGCGGCGGCATGATTTGTCCAGAACTACACCCGGAAGTTTCTTCCGAGATGCTCATGCATTTACGACATTTTTTTTTTGTGTTGAGAGGTCCTGACAGATGAGTGATAACATGCCCCTGATACAGATTTAGAGTACAGTGCGGTGTTATGCATATATATATAAGAGGCACAATTAATTTAGGGGCTTCGTTCAGTATTCTGTTATGAGAAGGAGATGAGTGAGAGTACTACCATGTAAATACAAAGTTACCTAAACTACTTGTCCAATCCAATGTGGTGATCAAAATTCCGCAGTGGTCATCATGAATAATGAAATTATTATCATAATTATGATATGTTTAGTAGCGTAGTACTCATGCGTAGACTTGTTACATACATTTGTAGTACTACAAAGTGGACTCTTTTTTTTTTGGGGGGGGGGATCATTCTCATTACAAAAGTCTTCAGGTATCCTTATGATGGTTTGACAGATTTGCATTTTACATGTATGTGAAATACATGTTTTCTTTTTTTTCTAGGTGTGTTGATTTGATAAAGGGATCCAAAGACAGCCCCCTAAGAATCATGTTTTCTCATTTGCAAATTATTTTCTTTGTGTATCTCCTTTGGCCTGGGCATAAATAACAGAACTTCCAGCAAGTGGTGTTTTTATGTAGTGTGTCAGCCATGGAAATTGATTTTTAGGAATGCCCAGCATCTCTTTCTGACAACTGAGATTTAAGTGCATTGGGAATTCACTTACTATACATTATATGTGAGACATTCAAAGAGGAAATTTCAATATATCACCATTTCGAGAAAAAGAAATCAATGTGATAAATGATTTATGGGCATTTGACATTTCACCTCCTGTCATGTTGATACCAGCACAAGGGAATGTGATACTATGGTTTAGATCAAAGCCATCAATGCTAGTTAATTGGAAATGTGATGCTCTCTGTTACATCAGGAATGCAGATTTTGACAATTTTACACTAGAAAAGACTTTATATGGACATTTTTCTGCTTGAGGCACACTTTGTGTCACATTTTCCTCCAAGCTCAGCTTTCAGCTTATCTGAGTCATTTTCTGTAAAACAACAATTTTAATTTAAGAAACAGTTTGGAATCATGTTTGAATCAGCTGACCTCTATCAGAGTCAGTTGCTCAAGGATGGCGATACGCCGAGATGTGTCACAATTATTCAAATGTAAGTGTGGCATGAATAGGAGCGATAGTATTGTCAGGATGGAATGATGGGATACATTGAGATAATCTCCAGAGGCTCGAGCACGAAACTAGCGGAACTTTCTGAGCGTGCCGAGTTGGAAGTGGCTTCCTGTCTGACACGCCGTTCCACATTTCCACTTCAGTTTGTTGGCAGCAGCACAGCCCAACTGCCTGCCACGCTCTAGGTGTGTGACAATTGGCGCGAGTATTACTGTGCGGTACTGCCCACCGTCATCAACTGCACACAGTTATAAATACGCACATACTGTGCATTACAGGTTGGCCATGCACTGTGATAGATGACAGACAGTCAGAAGCATGCTCATCTTTGATGTGTTAATTCAAATGGAGATGGTACCATTCCGAAAGTATTTGCAGGCAATTAGACATTTGCACCAAGCATTCAGAAAATGGATACGTTAACACCTCTCGATGGAATGTAGACAATGACAGTGTTCCACTGTATCGTGTTAATCAAATAGATGTGGTTGCACTGTTTGCTAATTCTATGTTCACTTGTTTTTTAGGCCGATCAAATTGCAGTGCTTTGATATGATTCTGACCATATTATTTTTATACACATTTGCGCTGAACCGAGAGGAGAGTAAGTGTGAGGGAAAGAAAGTGAGAGTTGGAGTGAGTGGTTCATCAAAATGTATTACAAACATGTATCATCAACTAGCTATGTGCAGTTCTAGTTTCAAAGTGGTTCAACTATCGGTGAAGGCCATGATTATAATAGGAGATACATGTACATGTACCCATGGTAACCGTGGGCCTACATGATGTGTGAAGGGGGATAGGTAATTTTCCTGTTTGCAAGTACTGTAATGTGTACCTGCATGTGAAATCTGCTTACCCTGTATATTGGACAAGTGTCAAGCTTTGGCCGTTTCTTTTTTCAGTCTTACATCATATGTAGTTTTCCTGGCTAGCCAGAGTTGGAACTCTGTAAAAAGTCTAACCAGTCTACCCACCATCCATTCAATACATATTTTTAGAGATTTTGAAGTTGGAACAGGGCTAGCAATATAGAGATAATGTTGCAGCAAGTAGAATTTCCTCTTTAACCTTCCTTGTCCTGCAAGTTCAAAAGAAAAGAGAAGCGGTATGTGGTTGCTTGACATGCACACAATGCTTCATTGTGAAATCTGTGATAGGTTCATTTGAGGATGGCGTGACAGTCGGGGTGCTCTCGCCTGTTCAGCAGCATTCTCACAGAAAGCAGAAGCTTCCATAAATATCCCCATGGATGGTACGCCCAGCCACCTACCAGCCTAAGCTATCTATGACTCATTCGACTCGTTATCATTTGGATTTGAAGCTGAAGTGCCGATATGAATTCTTTATGCACACCTGTTTTATGCACTGCATCTATGTATAGGTGGCAGATGTTGGTGTTATCATTTTAGGAAGTACAATTGCATGGTTCATATCCTGTGTTTATGGGTAAAGTAATGCTTCATATCTGCTACATTCATAATGTTAATTTGTTTGAATGTCCATGCGGAATAGCGATAGGCACAGTGAGGCAGTGAACTCCGGTACCTGTAGGAGCCCAGTATCAAATTTACATTTGTGTAATTGAAGTGTTGGGCGTAGCACACCATTAGTAGGTGATATCATTTGTAAGAAATGTAGAGTAATTCTGAAATACTGAAATTATAGCATTTTGAACCCAAGTTCAGACAGCAGTAAGCACTGTTTTGCCAGCGACAACTTGACACTGATAACAGGTAATCACGAGCAAATAAACATAACTCCTGTTGAGAGTTTGAGTGTTAATCAATTGTTATGTGGTATGTTTCTCCAGACTTCATCTAAATTGTTTAAAGCCATACATGATGTCAGTGACATTACATCAGCTTCTTCTCAGAATTATTTTGTCCAAAAAAACACAGATTTTTCCTTTAGCAGAAACTAGACCCATCAAGTACCAATGTGGAGCCAATCAAAAACATGTCTCCAGGGGCTACCACTACAAGGATTGCATTATGGTGTCTTCAGCTATGGAGCAATTGTCTATCTAAAATGAAATGACAAACTTCATACTATTGTTTTGTTTTGTTGGGGGGGGGGGTGTTTAGGTTAAAATTGATTAATTTTAATCGAAGTGTAGCATCAAATCCTTCTTCAACAAAACATGAAAACTGTAATGGACTTACGGTACATTATCAAAAAATGGGGCCTTGCCCAACATGTATTTTGCAGGCAGTTTAAGCCATCTTTTATTGGCCTCACATTTACCTTGAATAGTAGCTTAAAAGTATCAAAGCAGTGTATTGCTCCTCGTAATTCTCTTATAGCCAAAGACAACACTATCACACGAAATAGAAATAGAAGTACATCCTGTATTAAGACGGTGGACCAGAAAGGGTTAGATTGTGTGGCAGTGACCTGAAGGAACACATATGCATTAATGTACAGTGGGATTCTAATGGTCCAGATGTGTACCTGTAGGCCTTTCCTTGCACAGAAAGGTTGTGTAGATCCTTTTTGCTGTGTGCCTTTCCTGAGGGTATCTCTATGCACCGACCTAATTTACATTGCTTCCCTGCGGAGGCCAATTTACTTCCATTTCCAGATTGAGATTTTCCATGGGCTCATTCATTAGGGAGTGAATCAAGGTAGGGAAGACGAGCGCGTCATTGCTGCAGGGACGGCCAATTGTACTTGGAAATGTTTGTTGGCTAGGCTTATAGTACAGACCTTCATCAGATGTCAAGGGCTAACACATTTGGAAAAGTCTACACCCACAAAAGAAGTACCCCAGTATGCCTTCACTTTAATGTTGGTATGCAACAGAATATTCTGCATGAATTGTCTCCATTTGAAGCAAAAAGTTACTATGATGTGCAAATTCATCCATGATATGGCCCATGCACACCCAATTTTCAAACCTCGTTTTTCATGGTGTACATGGAAAATTTCAAGTACGTGTTTGTGGCACCTGGTATTAGATTGCATATTGCTTATTGCTACAGAAATTGAGTTTCATGCAGCTAGAAGTTGTCAAATATTCCTTTATGTATGTTTGGTACGGTATGTGATCGTATCTTGTCTGTGTAGCTGTGCATCCTTCTCTCTCTCAATGGTCGTGATTTTTACTGTAAGGGTATGTTAGATTTCCCTATGGTTTCCCAAAACTTTTACAGAGGTGCAGCAATTATATTACTGCTGAACTATGTGCCCTGAAAAGTCAATCACATTGTATTGCTTTGTGGGGTTTTGGCAAAAGTTTTATCATGTGACAAATATGTTGTAAAGGGTGACTGGGGCATATCCTCCTTTTTTTTTAAAGTTGTATTATGAAAGATGTTTTGTTATATTTCTGTGGAGTTATACCCCCCCCCCCCCCCCCCCCAAAAAAAAAAAAAAATGAAATAGGTCACACAAAATCTCAAAGGGAGTTTTCCATGCATCAGATAAGAAAGACATTAATCTTATCAGCCAAAAGCAATCTATAGTTATGGCATACCTAGCGAGGGCGATTTTTATTATGTGATGGGTGCAGAGGTATGTATACAGCAAACATAGAAGGCAGTGTGTACAACCATGATTTTATCATGACAATAGTGAGAACAGAAATTCCTTCTGTTCTGTACAAGTAGAACGGTATGCCATAGTTTGAGCATGCATCATCACTGGAACATACAGGAGAAGGTTAAGCCAATGAATGTCATTTCTTGCATTGTAAGAGATGCTTCTGTTGATGGAATGACAGATTTAGCCGTTTTTATGTCTTGTCCACATGATTACTTACTTGACGTTTTGTAGATTAAAGTCGATCAGTAAAACAATCCATGAAAACCTGTGCCAACAGTCAAATTTAAAGGTGCATAGTCCCGGTAGTGTAGAGGGCACTGTTGATGATACTGCCAATCACCGTTAGGATTGATACAAAGATTACCGAAGTTGAGTTGTCATCAAGAGTAAAGTGCGAAGGTGTTGCTAAGTAACGTTGCCTTCGTTGTCTTCTCTGCGCATCGCGCAGTCTGTAGTAATAGGCCTGCAGACGATGGCCAAAAAGTGGCTTAAAAAAGGCTCAACTGGCAACTATCGTATAACAAGCAAATTTTAACTTTTTTAATAAGTATACATCCTGACAATATGCCACCTGAAATTTACCCAAAAAAATCTAATCGGAACATGCTCAAATGACGTCATCAAAATGGCCTCTTAAGAACTACAATTTTGCCAGAGTAATTGTCACTTCGACATCTCTAATAATAAAAATGGAATATTTCGGAAAGAAAGTAATTCTAGCTACAGTAATGCTATTTCTCATGTACCTCAGGTCATCAGCCATCAATTATGCTCATTTTCAGTTGAGCTGGTGAGTTGTACGCATACCAATAGCGTTTCTATAGCGACCTTACACTGACTTAGTAGAAATAAACAAAAAATTTCATAATAATTTTCATAATTTTCATTTAATTTGTTGAAATATAATAAGAATGCCTAGATATGTGTTTTTTTATGTGTCTTGTTGGTTTCAGCGAAGTGCCGAACCAATTTCCGTCTTAATCATGTGTTAATATGGGGGAAATATAGTCATTGCCATGGTAACGCTTTCATGAAAAATGTAATTCTTTCTACGCAAATAGTTATAGATTAAGCTTAATAACTTTCAAATAAGTAGGTGCCCAGTAAAGGTATCCAGTCACTAGATGATTCAACTCATTGTAAGGCTAACCATATCACTGGTCACCAAAATTGTTTCCATGGCAACGAGAAAGAGCTTCGGAAACAGGTTTACGCAATGGAATGAGAGTGCAATTTCAACATATCTGTCAAGTGTCATTTTGCTTGTGTATTCTGTTTATCAAAATATATTAATATGGATGTCACATTTGAGGTAAAGAACTATGTGACAATCTGTATTAATTACATTGCATTTCTTGGAAACAATCGTGCCCTTGCTATAAGGCACGACAGCATGTACGTTTGAAACATATCATATATTCGCGTCATAGAATAATACTAGTATATTATGTTTTCTATATTGCCAAGAGGATAAAGGGCATTTTGGGGGCACACGGTACCGGGTCGCCCTTCAATAAGCACCCTCTTTATCATGTAGATCTTGTCAGGTAAATCTTCTTCTATCATTTCGATGACTTTTCATTGATGTAAGAGTGTATTTGCTGCATTGCCGGACCTACTTTTAAAACCATTCACGTTAGAACAACTGTATATTTGCGTTGCTAATATCCGTATTTTGTAATAAAGGCCGTTAGCGTAGGTGTAAATTTAGACACCTCCCCAAAGCTTACCTTTGAATGTTCACCTTTTGACAATGTAGTTATTGTAGAGCAATGCTTCCTCTGTAATTTGTTGCATTTTTTAAATACAAAAGTGCCTTTGCTATACGGCACGAGAACATGTACGTTTGGAACATATATATATTTGCGTTATATGATATTACAATGTTTTCTACATTGCGGTGAGGGTGAAGTATTTTTGGCACATCCAACAGGGTTGCCGTGTAATGCGCACCCTCTTCACTGTATAGATCTTGTAAAGTTAAGTTTCTTCTATCATTTCCATTGCTTCCCGTCGATGAAAATTGTATTTGCTGTATTGCCGGGACTACTTTTACAACCATTCACGCTAGAACAACGGTATTTGCGTTGCTAATATATGTGTTCTGTAACAAGAGGGCGTAAGCTTAGGTGTGAATTTAGACACTTCCCAAGGGATTAGTTTTAAATGTTCACCCTTTTGACAATATATTTATTGTAGAGCAATGTCTCCTCTATTAATAAGTTATAATTCTTGGACACAAAAGTGCCTTTGTTGTACGGCACGATGGCATTTTAAAGACATACACGTTTGGAACATATATAATATATTCGCATTATATGATTTTATATGTCTTATATATTGCCGTGAGGGTGGAATATTTTTTGGCACATACCACAGGGTTGCCATTTAATGTGCACCCTCTTCACTGCATAGATCTTGTAAAGTTAAACCTCTTCTATCATTTCCATGACTTTTCATTGTTAAAAAGTGTATTTGCTATATTGCCGGAACTGCTTTTAAAACCATCCACGCTATAGAACAACGATGTTTGTGTTGCTAATATCTATATTTTGTCTTAAGGGGGCTTGAGCGTAGGTGTATATACTTTGGACAATTCCCATGGGGTTGTCTTTTAATGTTCACCCTCTTGACGATATGGATATTGTAGAGTAATGTCTCCTCTATTAACTACAACGTATTTTTTAAAACAAAAGTGCCCTTGATTTACGGCACGATCGAAGTTTGAAAACATGTATGTTTGGAACATGGTGTATTCGCGTTAATGATATTCAATGTTTTCTATATTGCCATGAGGGTGGTGCACTTTGGGGCACATCCCACAGGATTGGCATTTAATGTGCATCCTCCCACTAAATAGATATTTTGAGGCAATGCTTTTCCTATCATTTCCACGACATTCATTGATATAAAAGTGTGTAGCTGTATTGCTGCAACTACTTCTAAAACCATGCATGCATAAAGGAACGTCGGTATTTGCGTTCATAGTATCCGTGTGATGTAATTACGGGTCTTGAGCGGCGGTGTAATTCTTGAGATTTCCCAAGGGATTGCTTTTGAATGTTCACCCTTTTGACAATGTAGTTAATGTAGAGCATTTTTCTTTTTGTAATTATATTGCATTTCTTACAAACAAAAGGGCAATTGCTCTACAACCGTAACGATCGGGAAAATGAGAAGGCATGGAAAATTGAAACATATTGTGCTATATGCTAGTGCATGTTTCTATATTGCCGTGGGGTTAGATGATTTTGAACACATCCCACTCGATTGCCGTTGAATGTGCACCTCTTTGACTATATGATCATTGCAAAGCAGTGTCTCTACCATTTAAAAATCATGAAAAGTAAAGTGTCTTTACTTACTAGTCGGCAAAACGACTTTACATGCATGTACAAGTGAGTTTGCTTTGGCATAAATGCATGTTTTGTTAATCTATTTCAGGACCACGACGGTCAGGGTAGGGGTAATCTGGGCACTTCCCAAGGGCTTATTGTAAAGCAACGTGTCCTATATCACCTTAAATTGCATTTTACGAACATAAAAGCGTATGTGCTACACAGGCGGAAGAGCTTTTTAGAGGTATGTAACCATGGAACATTCTTCTCGTTTGTATATTGCATGTTTTTTATCGCCTTTAGGATGCATGGAGTTACTTTGAGCACCTCTCCTAAGGTGGTCTTTGCAAGTGAACCCTTTGGACTGCATAGATATTGTAGATCAATGTCGTTATTTTATCTCTACCCCGGCAACTTTTATAGAAAAAAAAAATTGTCTTGATATGGCAGGAATCCAATTCAATACAATTCAATTTGATTTTTATTTCATTTTCAATGTAACAAGAACAGATCGAGACATCACTTTCTTTGTAAAAGAAAATGATGTGCGTAAAACTATGTCGAATGAAAAGAATTTACAATGATTATAGCACCATACGATAATTATACATAAACATAAAACTCAAGTGATAGTCATAAAACTCAAGGAACGACTTTTTTTGTTTGAGACATGCACTTTTGGAACGAGTGTAATTGCGTTGATATTTGCGTTGCAAAGGGTAATGTATAGAGGCAATTAATGTGGGTACTTTCCATATTATAGTACGCTCCCTTCGAATGATAACCACTTTAACTATGTCAGTGTAAGTCAAAATTGCAGAGCAATATATCGTCTGTTGACTCCGTTGAATTTCATTAAATAAAAGTTTCTTTGCTAGAGGACCAAAAGGACTGTTTAAAGGCATGTACCCATAGAACATAATTATGTATTTGCGTTGGTGCATGATTATTGCATGTCTTAGACTGCCTTTGGGTGGGGTAATTTTAGGCGTCCTCCACGTGGTTGCCTTCGTATGTGAACCATTTTTACCCTATAGAATTGTAGAACAAAAATTCTTCTATAACTTCCACTGAATTTTAATGGAAATGAAACTAAAAGGACGTTATGCACAGAGTTTTTTCGCTTCAAACAGCTGTATTCACGTTTGTATAATTATGTTTTGTACCGAGCCGTGAGGGTATAGGGATGAATTCTGGTACCTCCCTATATACGAGTCGCTTTGACTGTGCATCATTTTTTAAAGATAGAGTATTATACAAATTGTAGGAAAATGTCTCTGTCAATGCCAATTCTATTTCATGGAAATAAAAGAGTCTTTGCTAGACGGCCAAACGACTTAAAAATAAAATCTCGTACGCTTAAAACAACGGGAATCGCGTTGGTTGATGCATGTTGTGTAAATGGTCGTGGGGATAATATGATCGAGTGGGTTGACTTTGGGCACTACCTACAGGGTTCCTTTGACTGTGCCATCTTCAATATCTCAAAACCCTCAAGGATGCAAGAGATGAATCATCAAGATTCGAGCAAACCACCCTCCAAATAGAGTTCATTCATTACAAAATTAGACAAATTATAGATGTTGACACTTGTTTAATTTTGTACTTTTAAGCTATCATTATCTGTTGGATAACAAGCTCTAATTTTATGATATTATTCATGCTAATTTACTAAGGCTGTAAAGTTTGTTTTTGGTGAAGAGAAACTGAAATATCATATTTGAACACTCTTGATATGCTCATATCGGGCACTTTGATGCATTAGAATATTCCGTTGGCTCGGAACCCTTTGCATATTATGCAAGAGGCCGAGGTTATATAAGTGGAAATGTTTGCATCGCACTAACTCACATTGCAAACATAGGTTTCAACATTTTCGGTGTTCCAATCTGAAACCTAGAAGCATTGTTTTCATGGAAACACTGTATTTTTATCATTAAGGGAGCTAATTTGCATACTATGCAAATGAGGCCCAGACTATGTACATGGAAATAGTTGCATTGCACTAACTGACATCGTAAACATAGATTTCAACACTTTCGGTGCACATGTTCCAGTCTCAATCCTAGAAGCATTGTTGTCATGGAAACACTGTATTTTTATCATTAGGCCTATGGGAGCTAATTTGCATATTATGCAAATGAGGCCCAGACTATGTACATGTCATGGCGAATGTTTGCATCGCACTAACTGACATTATAAGCATAGGTTTCAACACTTTCGGTGTTCCAATCTAAAACCTAGAAGTATAGTTTTCATGGTAACACTGTATTTTTATCATAATGGGTGCTAATTTGCATATTATGGAAATTTAGCCACTATGCCCCACTGGATTTCTTAGGACTTTGAGTAAGGTGTTAAGTAGCCCATAACAAGTAGCACTGCAGTGGAATTTCCTACTGCAATTAGTATAGTGGGTGAAACCCTATTTTGACTGGACTAATGTGATCTATGACAAAATGTGAATCCAGTAACAGTGCTTCATTTCTTTCAGAAGTACAGTATTTGTTGCAGTAGTCCATCGAGTATAATGAGCTTGCTTTGATATCGTACAGAAATCCATGCAAGACCCGTTTCACCACTGGCATTGATTTCAGTGAGATCAGTGTCAATTAGTGTTTTCAGTTTCACTTAGCAAGTCCTCGTGACTGAAACATAATAAAAAAAGTGAGATATCGAGACTGAAACCAGTGAAGTGAAACTGAAACCAATGAGAAGTTTGGTGAAACACCCTACAGGACTGTAAGAAAGGAACAGCCATGAACTAACAAGGGGGCTGAGGTGGAGGAGGGTCTCATCTTATATGAGAAATTGACTTAATCTATATTCTATGCCTAATTGGCTTGAACAAAATGTCAGATTGTCTTATGATTGTGCCAAATGCAAAACGAAAAACAACAAAAAAATCCAGCTACTGAGATGGAATATACATAATATACCACTAATAATGAAAATTGTGATATCTGGACAGCTGTGTTATAATGGCTACAGGCAAATTTGAGTGTAACCATGGTAGCTATGGTCTCTCACAGGTTAGGTCTCAACTCTAGTCTATTAAATTTACATACTTATATAAATTTAGAATGGTGTTTATCGTTGGGAGGGTGTTGCATTTTTTGTTTGAGAAAGAAAAATGTTTTCAGCATAAAGTTGCCATAGAAATGACCTAATTTGGGCTCAGATTTTATGAAAAGAGGTCACAAATGGGCTCAATTTTGTTTGGAGAAAGGCAGGAAATAAGAAATACATACACTGGCAACTTATCTAATGATTATAATGTCAGTTGTATAATGAACACTTGATATATCCTAAAATTCTCATTGATTTTTTTGGGTTTTGTGGTGGCCATATTGATGACGTCATTTGAGCTTGTTCCGACGCAGAAATTTCGGGTAAATTTTACTGGTAAGTTTCTTAAGACATATACTTTCAAAAGATTACAAAATTTGTTTGTTATACGATAGTTGCCAGTTGACCCCAAAATTCAGCCTCAATCCGCAGGCCTATAATGCCAGGGTGCGTGCATAGGTGCTTCTTATTATGACATCCCAAAAGAAGTTTGCTAAAGCTGTCATCCCCCTCAGCTGAATCATGAGCCGAACTGTGATCGGACCACTGACTACAGTGAATCGGACTTCTTCGGACTTGGGGAAGTGGGCCACAGCGTAAGCGCCAAAGAGGAGTCGATAGCATAGGTCTCTATAGGAAACTTGCGTCGTGCACCCGCGTACGCATTTGACAAAAACACCGGGACCATGCACCTTTAAATCTTGACATTCAAGTTCATGAAGTTAGAATCAAAGTCAGTGCAGGAAGTAATACATTTCAGAAGGCTTTTATCTGCAGTGTCAGTGTTTTTTGCACAGTTCAGTTATAGCAGTTAAAGGTAGCACTTGTCATCACTCATCAGATGAAAAATGAAGTGTTTTTCATTTCTTCTCTTTTTCATTTTTAGGTGAACATTAAGTCATTCAAGAGAATGTTGAAATGTCTTCTGAATGACATGTTTTGACTGTATGCTGCCATTGTATTTTCCTAGGGTTTTTTTTTTTTTTTTACAGAGACATACTGCTTTGCGAAGTAACATTAAAGTGAACCTTTGATTGTTGAGTGACCAGTTGTTTGACTTGGTTTAAGTCCAGTAAATCTGTAAAACCATGTAAAGGCTGTTGTGGTATATTATTGAACTACTTCATACATATGCAGCCATGACAAATCATGTAATTTTCTGTCAAGAAAAGATACACTTTGAATCGAGGAAAACACTGGTTTGTTGATGTAAATCACCCCCTATGCTTACTCCTTTCATGAACTTTCCATGGCAAACACAGAGTTTTTTTGAGGTTTGCCAAGAAGTTTGTTACATTGCCCACTGTGTAACTGGTGTGTTGATGAGAGCTGGAGTGTTACCTCGTATGTGATGTTGATAGAGTGTTGGATGATTTTTCAAGCCAATGTGAATGAGGACAATTAAAATGTGCAAGCCATTGAACATGTTATGTTACCTACATTGTAAAGGCAAATTTAGTTTGTTGCCACGTGCAGTTTATGAAATGATTAGTAACCTATAATCAGAGAGCATGTTATCTTAGAATGTACAATTTTTGTCCGGCTGTATGAGGATGAGTACCTCACCATCTCAGTCTGTTGCATACTTCTCACCACTGTATAGCGCGAGTTATAAGCTTCATGTCCCTGCATTTTGTATGAGTGATTGTATAGCACATTGATTTGTTGTAGACAAAAAGTTTGTTGTGACCATATGACATATCAGGCACCTCTGAGGGTGTAAGAGCCTTTTGATTATCTTTGAATTATTTTGTACATGTCATAGACTCCTTTCTCTGATTTCACTTTTTGTAATATAAAAATGTACAACATCAGATCATTTATTGCTTTACATAGATGCTGTGTACTGTATGTCAGATCAAATACCAGTAGATTGATTGGGAAGGATAATTAGAATCTGCATCTGAACTTCCAATATCTTGGTAGCTAAATGTTGATATTTCTCAGTATATTTCTCAGTTCTTTCATTTGTTTGTATTCCACAATGTGCAGGGTTGATAGCATGACAAGCCTTTTGCTGACAAGATACTAGATAGTTTGTAGGATATTGATATAAGACAGTTTAACAGACTGACAAAAAGATAGATAGATACGGGCAGATACATAGACGAAAGAATGAAAGTAGATGTAGAAAGATAGTGTACATGTATGTCTGTAAATATAACATGCTAGTTTCTCTCGCCCAACACCGTTCTCTGTTCATTTTGTCCTTGACTATCTCAAGACGAGAATGACATGGACCGAGTCTTCACCCTGCCCCAGACCACTTTCATTGGCGGAGACCAACAAGCGCTGCCACTCAGGGAGATTATCAAGCGCCTGGAGGTAAGACTAGCAAAGAGCTGTCATAGCATCATAGTTTACACATGTGTGGCAAGCTGGGGAACCAAAAAACCCCATTACATTTGTGGTAGCCAGAACTTATTCTGGAAGAATTTTTAGAATCTATTTCTGGATGATGAATTGCAAACTTGTGCATATACCCTTCATTATGCTATTTGGCATTTTGCGGAAGGACAATTTTTGAAAAATTGGACCAGGTAGAGATAACTTGTGGAAGAGCCCCATCACAGATAAAAGTTGATGGAATTGTTGTGATTAAGATATATATTTCCTGTAAAATTGTGAAGTTTTGATTCTGGAGCAATTTTCATGTCAAAGCTTCATTTGCACCTGATGTGTGCCTTGATTTCATCTTTCATGTGATGCTGACAGGTAAGGGGATCATGTTGACAGTTCTAGGATGATTTCTGAAAACAATGCTCAGAATGTAAGCCAGCAACAACCAACTGTCTCTTCGTCTGTTTGGCAGGAGAATAGTAAAATCTCCTGGGGGGCGTTTCATAAAGCTGTTTGTAAAGTTACGAACGACTTACGAGCGACTGGTGATCAGTTCTTGTGCTGAATTATGGAAATTCTGATAGGTATAGCACATCAGAACTGATCACCAGTCGTTCGTAACTTGTTCGTAACTTGTTTGTAACTTTACGAACAGCTTTATGAAACAGGGCCCTGGTATTGCCCCCCCCCCCCCCCAAACCAGGAATCTTGTGGTTTGTAACAATCAGTGATACAATGTAGTTTCTTTGGTGAAAATCAATGTTAATGACTGACTTTGGCCTGTCACATTTTATTTGGATCGCTTTTCTGAATATCTCAACCATTTGGAGACAAATTTTCATCAAATAATCTGTGAATTTTTCTAAAAATTACATTTTCTTTCATATTTCCTAAGTGGTTTCTCATTATCTCACAAACAAACACACACACACACACATAGACACACACAATAGTTGGAAACCTGCAGCCCCATCTAAACCAATACTGTACCATCCCTTCAAGTGGATTGGATCATTTATTTTGAAAGAAACATGCCAGCACACACTCTGTAGGGGCATACACTATATTTTGTTAAACATGTCAAATCACTGTTTGCATTGAATGATCATTGTGTGCAGTTTTAAATGAAAATATATAGATGTGTTGTTCTGTAGTAAAAAGATAAAGAACCAACCGGAAGCAATTTCCACATTCTACCTTGTTCCAATCCCCAGGATGTTTACTGTCGCAGTATTGGAGTTGAGTACATGTTCATCAATGACCGCGAACAATGTGATTGGATCAGACAGCAGTTTGAGTCACCGGGGGCTATGCAGTTCTCCAAGATGGACAAGAGGCTCATTCTTGAGCGCCTGATCCGTTCTACCAGGTAAGTCTAATGCCAGATAGAGACAATACAGGTGGGAAAACAAAGAAACAGCCTAATCTTTTTTTTATGGCCATTGGATAAAATCAAGCATCCATTATTTGTGTGTGATAGATGCACTACTTGACAAACCTTATTTTTATTAAAGTGCAAAGTTTTAAAAGTGTGAGCCTGTTAAAGTGAGCCAATCTCTGTTAATTTGTCATGGTTATGATTGCACGGATGACATTGTTTTCTTTGTTCGAAAAATGAATATCTCCAAATATTTGTGTGCTTTTTTTCATTTCAAACTTCAGTAAATATTTCAGAGATGCAGAAAATATGTGAGAATATCCATACTGTCAAGTATTCCATGTTTACTGGGCTTTATGCCATTGTGCAACTGTACCAAGCAGTCGCTATCTCAAAAGCATATACATATATATCTGAACTATATCGTAGACATCTTTGGACTGATGCCAAACTACATGGATTTTATCAGTTGATATATAAAGCACATTTCCATTTTATCACATGAGTCCTACTTATTGATATTATAGATATCAGATGTAATCAAAGATAGAAAATCATATTTGATGTCTAGAGATGATATCTTACCCACTTCATATATTGTGGAGAAGAGTTTATTCTTCTAGTCTTATGTGTGGGTTTGTTTGTTTTTTCAAGGTAGGGATGAGGAGTTTAGTTTGCTACATAACTGTTTTCACTAGGTTCTTCCTACAAAATACCATTTTTACCTCTCTCTTTTTCCTTTCTTCTTTCTTTGTGTTCCTCAAGTGTTAATGCAAGATGCATGCTTGAACTTTACATAAGGGTTTCCCCTAGGTCAGTGGTTTGCAAAGGATTCTCTCTATACATGAACTTGTTTTGATCTTCTCTTTTTTCCTGCGTAGATTTGAGGAGTACCTCGCCCGCAAGTGGTCAGCGGAGAAGAGGTTTGGCCTGGAGGGGTGCGAGGTGCTCATCCCGGCTCTCAAGTCTATCATCGATGAGTGCAGTGCTAAGGGGGTGGAGAGCTTCGTCATCGGCATGCCCCACCGGTAAGTATGAGGGATTGGAGGAGGAGACTTGTCTAGAGGGTGATGAGCATTAATATGCCTGCCCTCCTTTTTTGCAATTTTGCCTTCTCTTGGTAGCTGAAGGTCCAATCAGTCTGGGTCAAAAAAAATATATATATATTACGTACTTCCAAGAAATCAGCCTTTATGACATGAAAGTTTGCTGAATTTTTGAGAACTTTTAGTGGATTTATTGCTGTATTATTTGGACTGCACTCTTCAGGTTTCTCTGTAAGGATTGGAACTTCCAGTGTTGACCTGCTGTTTGTTCAAAATTTCAAGAAACAAGGGTCCAAAGGTGGTTGTTTCAGAAAGAAAGATTGTAATTGAAATACTACAAGTGGTAAAAGCATTAGAGAAGTTGCACAGTTTTAATAGCAGAAGAGAGAGATGGTGGTTACAGCCACCTGGGCTAAGAAGGAATGACGTCATCTCTTGGACAGGAAGAGGGAAGCCAAGAAGAGCAGATTGTCCACGCAAAAAGGTTTCTTACTGCTTTTAACCTGTTGAGGACGGACTGATTTTGCTACAACACACATCTCCCTTAGACAGCTGCCCGAGTATACTCGGGACTCATCCTCAACGGGTTGACGAGAAAATGATGTGCTGGAGTGTTATAAAAAATCAAGGAGGGAATACCAAGCACATGACTGGTCATTTCTTGGTGTGAATACAGTTCTGAATTCCTGTTCTTTGTAGTCTAAGAACAAATGATAAAGATTCCTGGAAAAAAAATATGAAAGTTGTTAACACTTTTGTTCGGATATCATGCCACTGGGTATGCATACTTCTGTGTGCCACCCTATAGAGAAGCTGAGAGAAGATTGTGCCGTGTACATGTATGTCAATGTGTTCATGAAGAGTTACTCTAGTAAAAATTGACCATAGAAACTCTCTGGGCAGTGACATGAAGATGAAATATTGTCAAGTTTTTAAACAAAAGTGACTGGCAAATATAATGCACATGATGATACTTTTGGGAAACCATGACAACTGTACATCCATGAGATAAAATTCCTTTCAAAAGCCCTCCACTTAACGAGGCAAAAGTACGGCTATCCATATCGTAAGACCTCTCATCCCGTCTCCCACCATGCAGGGGCAGACTCAATGTTCTGGCCAACGTTGCTCGCAAGCCCCTGGAGCAGATCTTCTGCCAGTTTGACTCCAAGCTGGAAGCCGCAGATGAGGTAAACTTGAAATCACACCATGCACTCACTTCACTTCATGACAGGAACATACACAAAGTCTGATTGCACCCTGTAAAAGAAGTACAACAGATGCCAAGCAGTGATGATTTGCAAATCTTAGGGGTAAAAAGCAACAACCTTGAAAACATTTTGTTGGACATTCCAGTTATTTGATGAATGTCTGTGCTGTAGCAGCTAATGTGTATCCATCACAGATAAAGTGGTGCAGGATGTGACAGCCTCTCATTTTGATATTAAATGGCAGCTAATTTATAGCCATTTGTCTGGCAGGGACACAAGTCCAGGGATAACTACATTGTCAGTGCCAATGTTGCCTGCAAAAGTGCATTGACATTGTGATATGGGGGTGGTGGTGGGGAGATAATCGTTTATCAGAATGTGGTAATGTGATAGCAGACTTCCTTTCAAGGCAAGTTACTCAATCTAGCGTTTTCATGTCTTCCTGATTGATTTTGGCAGGGGTAATTTAAGCCAAAATAGAAACCATTGTCTCATGTTTGCAAAACCAACAGTAACATTTTTTGTGCAACCCTGTTTCTGCTTGTGAGCATATTGTGGTAGTGTCTTTTAGTTGTTCAGTATAGTGATAACCTGTAAGAGAAATATGGCCCCACAGAGAAAGCTGTTTTTATTAAACACTGAATAATCTCTGGAAGACACTTTAATCAAACAAATTGCTGATGATGATTGTTTGAATGTTTGAAACAATTGTGTCCATTATTTCAACTCATTATTACACTACTCTCAATTCAATTCAATTCAATAGTTTATTTATTTCCATCAAAGAAGAAAAAGATGATTCAAAACGGTACAAATTGTCAATTTGACTTTCATTCATCTGATAATACAGTTCGTCGAATACAATATAAGGTATTGACCGATTCGGGTTCGTTGAGGGCAGCAGACATTTTACGGCACAGGGCGCAGCCATAGTGGGTGTATCAGCGACCCCCCCTGCTCTCCCCCACCCCGGGGCAACATGTTTATCGCGCACTTGTAACAAAGGTTCGCGCACTAAGCAAGCATTCGCGCATTCAGTACGAGACGCCCATTGGCTAAAGCAGTTTTTCATTCTGTGCGCGTGCTAATGTAGGGAGAGGGGTGGGGGTGTGCGGAGGGGGGGTCTGCTGATACACCCACTATGGCTGCGCCTATGCTAAAAATACACATATCGCGTCACAGAATCGGTCAATATGCACGAATGATTCTCTAGCTTGGCATATAGAAATTATCATATGTGTACTTTGTCCACATACATTTAATGGCATACATTCTGTAGTTTTAACAGTACTGACCTACAGCAAGTTCAGATTATTTTTAGCAGTTCCTGGTACATAGGAACATTTCATGCTGCGAAAATATCATGTTTTACTGTACTGGATTGGGATCTGATGATAATTGTGGTTGCCATCATCGAAGTGACCTATGAAAATACTGTTTGAGTTCACAAATCACGTTCCCAAAAGAGATTTCACTTTTAACATGCCTACAGTGTAGTGCATGTGAGTACTAACAGTATTGATTCTTTTTGGTGATTTGAGAAGTGTGACATTGTAAATATATAGAAAGAGCACAGTGGGTAAAAATTGTAATTTGTTTCTGATTCCTTTCTCTGTTAAAGATGTTGTCAAAGTATTCCTCCATCTACAAATATTTAGTTTCTTTGTGTTTTTGTATGAATTCAATTTTACTTGCCACTCAAAAACAGAGAGAAAAAAAAATAACATGAAAATCATGTTAGCCGTGCAAACACACTGTCATCATATGAAAAAAAATTGAGAACAATAATGTGGGGGTGTTCTGATTCAATATTCTGTACATGATATTTGTGCTTTAAACACACTTGACTTCAGTGAATGTTATGGGGATGTTATCAAAATATTATAATGTACTTGAATGTTCTGTCGATCCAAACTTAGTATGTAAAGCGCACTTGGTATCACGAGTACTATGACAATCACACTTACTGTAATTGATACTGATTTGCATAAACTTGGCTGTGGTCCCATATGCTGGCCTTCACTGGATATTTCTGAAGAACAGGAAATATGCACATACTATCACATAGTATGTGAATGTGTAACCTTGAATTGCTAATAGTCTCTCCTGTTTTAACATGTACATAAATTCAAACACACCTTTACAATTCAGGGATCAGTTTAACATGCTCGCCTTCATGTACATTGCCACCAATTTAGACATTTTTCTGTAACTACTTAGACATTTTTATATAAGTAATGAGATCATACTCTTATCATATCATGAGTGATATACTCTAGAAAATTTTCAGCATCACATTTCAAGTTTGTTTTTTTTCAACACGCCCAACCAGTTTTCAAACTAACCAAAGTCTGTAGACAATTATGTTTTGACAAATGATTCCAATTACTGTAAAAGTGAAAATTTTCACGCATTTCACGCAACATAAAGCCAGTTAAAAATTAAAGCACATGAATATTTTTGCATGTGATTTTGTTATAATGTTCTATCTCTTTGATTCCCTAATATTAAAAACATGCGAAATTCATTTTACTTGACTGAGTGCGAAAATTTACTCACATGAAAATTCCCACTTTTGCAGTATATTCTTTGTGGCCTTTTCATACTTCTCTTCTACTCTTGTGAAGCGTGGCTGAGCTTTCCTCAACTTTAAAATGAGACATTTGGTCATAGATTATGCTGTGGAAATGGCTGAATTAGTAAAGACATGAAAGTACTGATTCTTGATCCTGCTCTTTTGTTGTTTTCATATTCAGGGATCCGGTGATGTTAAGTACCATCTTGGGATGTCGATGACCCGGCACAATCACATCAGCAAGCGTAACATCAACCTGGCGCTGGTGGCCAACCCATCCCACTTGGAGGCTGTTGACCCCGTCGTGCAGGGCAAGACAAGGGCTGAGCAGTTCTACCGGGGTGACACGGAGGGTAACCAGGTGAGCTATCCAGGAAACTTGGATCGATGGAAGTGGTTCTGGAACAACTCCTCTTGGAAAGATTTGCCTTGCGAGCATCTCTATGTGATAATGATTTTGCGACATGATCTTATTGACCTCGGGAGGCTTCTTCAGTGTTATACAATTCTTTCCAAGGACCCTGCCATTATTGTTGCACAAGTATTGCCAGTAATCTCTGGTGCCTCTGTGTTAGGAGGGATATTGTTGGTGAAACATCTTGTCCAAGGATGTAACTACCTGGGAGGATTCAACTTGGATCTCATGTTTAACTTTCTTGAACCTTACCACAGTACTCGCACTGATAGTGGTATATGACTTCAAATTAGTGTCTATAAAGTATGTAGCAAAGGTATCACTGTCATCAACACATGAACCATGCGCCACACAAATTTATGTTTGTACTGTTAGTAATACTTGAAAATCACTTGCAAAATGTTGTCTAACTAAAAAAAAAAATTAGCTCAAGGCGACTTGAAATGAAATTTTCTGGTCTATACCATACTACATGCATATAAAGAATTAGGTACCAATGTAAGGATTCTGTTACTTTTTAATGGAAGCAGAGAAAGTTTGGGGCAAACATCCCCTGCCAGCTGCCCTACACACAAGTTTTTGGTTGAAGCTAAAAGTGTAATGCACAACATTGATGCTAGTTACTATTCTTGCACGCAATTGGCTTGAAATTAGAAGGGAACCATCTGACACCAGTGACTTGTAACTTAACTCTACAAACAGGTGATGAGTATTCTGATGCATGGCGATGCTGCATTCTCCGGCCAGGGCATCGTGTACGAGACCTTCCATCTTTCTGACCTGCCAGAGTACTCCACCCATGGCACCATCCACGTGGTCATTAACAACCAGGTAACCATCAGTGCTCTGGTGACCTCCAATACCCAGTGTAGGACTCTCAGCTGCCTCAACCACAGGGTCATGATGAGAAAGAAGTAAAACTGACGAGGAGAAAATGGATTTGAGGAAGACTGAAATGTGTTTTTTAGAGGAAATGATAAAGAGCAAAAAAAAAAATCATATTTTGACATGTCATTGACTGAATTAAATTGAATATAATGATGCATGAATAATTAGACTTCACATCAATGAATTTATTTTTTGAAGAATTAGGAAAACAAGATGTTGTTATGGATAAAGTATGTTTTGAAACATTCAAACGGACCACTGGCAAAGACTGCTAAGACTGCAGAGACTATCAATTAATGCAAAATCAGATGGTGTATCGCTCAGTGAGGTATTCATATTTTGATACCGGCTCCAAAATAAAATGATGCTAGTGACAGATATCCAGTGTTGTAAATCGATGTATTGGTATTAGATTATACATGTACTTCCAAGACAAGTGCGACCAGGTGGTTGCAAACTTTGACCCAATGCAGTAAATCTCTTTGATTGTTTTTCCCTCTCTCTGTGTAAAGATTGGCTTCACAACTGACCCACGTTTCTCAAGGTCATCACCCTACTGCACCGATGTGGCTCGTGTGGTCAATGCCCCCATTTTCCATGTCAACGCCGATGACCCGGAAGCAGTCATGCATGTGTGTCAGGTCGCCTCCCAGTGGCGCTGCAAGTACAAGAAGGACGTCGTCATCGACCTTGTGAGTTTCTACAATTTAGGGTGGTCTTAACTTTGCTTTCTGTCCATGGTTCTTTGATGAGCTGATGATGTTTTAGTCTAATGGTTGTCTCTCCCACCTGTGGTATATCTGAAAAATGGAATTAAGAAAGTGGAAATATAAGACAGGGATTTTTTTTAATTTGTCTATTTTTTGTTTTGTTTTGTTTTTGTTTTTGTTTGTTTGTTTGTTTTTTGCTTTTTGTTGGGAATGGGGAAATATTTGTTGTTTTGCTGTATTTGGTGTTTGTGTTTGTTTGTTTGTGTGTGTGTGTGTGTGTGTGTGTATGTATGACTGCTGTATCAAAGTCATACAAGATCATTTATAGTGACAAAGCTGTGACTACTGCCACTTGGTGAAAACGAGTCTCATTGAACCAAATATGTAATGTAATCTGAAGAACAAAGTGACTATTCACTTTATGTAGTGGTTGTGGAGGATATGAAAGATCTTGCAAAAGTTTGTCTGTTGAGTTAACCTGTTGAAGACGAGTCTCGAATATACTCAGCTGGTGTCTATGGGAAATGTGTGTTGTAGCAAAATCAGTCTGTTCTCAATGGATTAAAGGTCCTGTTTACCTTTGGGAGCAGAGATTTACAAAAATTTCAAAATATCACATTTGATGCATATGTGTAGGTCAGCTTTGTCACAAAACATCATATCATATAAATTTTGTGCAATAAGACCTAAGATATGAGGTGATATTACGATTTTTCTTAATAAACCATAACTGTAGATGGTTTAGTCTGGAAACATTTGTATTCAACTATTGTTCACATGTCATACATTTAAAAATACTTAACATCCATTAAACTGGTTCAAATTTTCACATTGGTTTTTTCTATCTCTAACTCACATATTAGAAACATTTTGAAGCACTAATGCTGGGTTTTTGTTTCATCTGCAAATGGGAAATCATGCCTTTAGTTGATTCCTCCCTTGCTCCCAAGGTGTGCTACCGTCGTAACGGCCACAATGAGATGGACGAGCCTCTCTTCACTCAGCCCCTCATGTACAAGAAAATCCGGAGCCACAAGCACGTGCTGAAGCAGTACGCCGAGGCCAAGATTGCTGAGGGCATCATGACAGAGCAGGAGTTTGAGGTAAGTCTCGATTGACATATCTGGTACACTGCATTCCCGACTGCACCAAAATATTAGATTCAGGGCCCTGATTTGCTAACATTGGAACTACATCGACCCCAACAATAAGCCCAAAGTTAGGAAAGACTCCGATCAAATCTAGTGGGGAAGGATACAATATAGACATTCAAGATGTATTCTAGAACTGGGCAAGATGGGTGCATGATGTTGTTCCCAAATAGCTTAGTGGAAACTGTTCCTAAATTCTGAGGACTGATTGATTCCAAAATTTGTCCGTAAGATCGCAGAATTGAACTTAAGATTGATTTTAGAGCTTCTTGGAACAGCTCCGTATACTGGAGCTGGGATTAGAGTTGCTGAATTCTTGCCCCAAACATCAGACAACTGTTAGACAGTCTCATGAGAGGCTACATTTGCAATTCTGACAACACTAGAATGAGAAATTTGAATACAACCCATCGTTAAAAAGCAAAGTTGGTAGTTTCTTGCCCAGGAAACAACATGCATTGTACTCGTTTCTTCTGAGGCAATACTTTGGCTTGCTCCTAATTCAGCAAAGATCAGTTGACCCATGAAAATCCTTAAAAAACAACAACAACACTATAAGGTACATTTATATGTGGCTTATATGCCATGTCCTAAGATATGCCTTGTATAAATTTGTTTCTTGTAAGGCAATATTTTGGATTGCTCCTAATTCAGCAAAGATCAGTTGATTAATGATAATTGTTAAAAAATAAAACACCAAAAGGTACATTTCTATGTGGCATAATATGGTATGTCCTAAAATATGCATTGTATAAATTTGTTTCTTGTAAGGCAATGTTTTGGCTTGCTCCTAATAACAAAGATCTGGGCCCCATTTCCAAAAAGATGTTATGATATCAACTCTTGCTGGAATGGCAACTTACAATAGCAACAGCCAATCAGGAAGCTGGATTCTTGTCATTACCATGACAATTGCCATTCCAGCAAGAGTTGCTATCATATCAACTCTTTATGAAATGGGGCCCAGTTGACTCATGAAAACTGTTGATACCACCACGGAGTGTGTGATATATACATAAGTACAATATGTCCTGAATCTGAAATGTGAAATCTGTAAGTGAAATGAATGTGGATTACGTGATCCTCATAATCCCTATTGTATCCTGCCCTGCCTAGTGACCTTTTTGTGACACCTTTGCATCATTTGACAGGAGTGGATTGTCCTGACTTTACATTTCAAGGGGTAATAGTTCAATCCCCATAAACAAGCCAGAGCTGTTTGTAAAGGCACAAAAGGGTCAAAATGTAGACTTAGCGCTCAGTGGAGTTATAGCATAATATCTATGTAAATTGAAATACTACATTGAGACCTCTTGATGATATGCGCGTAATTCCCACACAAAAGTGTACATGCTTTATGGCATTTTAAAGAAATCATCAAAACATAGTTATTATCATGGCTAACATACTTACTTTGCCTGTCAAACTTTAGGTTGGATCAGGAATAAAATGTAGGTATTTTAGATTTTAGCGAGTGAATATCTATAGGACATATCATAGCACTGAGTTCATTGTGTCTGTATCATATTTATTTTCATTGTTTGTTGTGTTGAGAATACCTTGACCATGCAAAAAGGGGAAAAATAATATTGATGTTACATGTGCACTAGAATTATATCATAATGCCTATAGTAAGGATGTGCATACAAAACTGATGTACAATGTGAATAGATAGATATTCATAATGTCTACAGTTAGGACATAATGTTTCCAAAACTAAATCCCTGTGTGGTGTATATTTGTTTTTTTACCTGTTCATCCATTAATGGCAGCAGTTGTTGGTGAATTTGCCGTGTTGTGGCGAAGATAGAGGTAGAGATATGATGCTAAGAAGGATGATGGTGATTGTAGTTACCTTTTATGTAGTGGCTGTCCACCATATTTTGGCACTCAAAGCACTGTACAACATATCATTGCTGCATATACTGTACGAGCTGAAATTTTCGCGGTGGTTGTATTTTCGTGAATTTTGCGAATCGCCTTCGAACCGCGAAAATAACAACACGCGAGAATAACAATGCGCGATTAACTAAGTTCAGTTAGACCCTCGTTACCGCGAAATTAACAACACGCGAAAATGTCCTCCAAGTAGCAATTCGCGAAAATATCTGTACGCAAAAATTTCAGCTCGTACAGTACTATGTCATATATAATCATGTTGTTTCTCTTCCTTTCTTCTGCAAACAGGAGGAGCAGATTGTATATGACAAGATCTGCGAAGATGCCTACCAGAATGCCAAGAAGATGACAGAAATCCGCAATGCTGATTGGCTGGATTCACCCTGGCATGGTATGTGCACCATGTGACTAGGTCACATGATTATCGTGGGACAAGTGAGGGGCAATGTCGTTTTCTAATAATAACTTTCATTAGGCTTGCCATATGTGTGATGGTCATGCTTAATGTAAAAAAAAAAAGGCCAATAGCAGTTACAAAGTGATTCAAAGGATAAACATTACATAGATCAGATGAGAATACAGCATTACGAGTCTACCTATGCAAACAGTGTAAGCACCCAGTTTAACTTTGCCATTTTGTTTGTCCTGGTATGTGTAATGTGGACAATCTATATACATTTTATTGTGTGTGTCTTTGAGGCCGTTTTTATGCCTCCGCCACGAAGTGGTGCCGGAGGCATTATGTTTTCGGGTTGTCCGTCCGTCCGTCCGTCCGTCCTTCCGTCCGTCCGTCCGTCCGTCCTTCCGTCCGTCCGTCCTTCCGTCCGTCCGTAATGAATTTTGTGGACAGGGTAACTATCAAAACCTTTTGAGGTATCCTAATGAAACTTGGCATGTATGTGTATTAGGGGGTGAAGTTGTGCCTATCAACTTTTGGGTGCACATGCTCAAGGTCAAAGGTCAAAAGGTCAAGGTCAAATGCGTAAAATTTCACTTTTTCCCCCATATCTATGCAATGCCTGAAGATATTTTCTTGAAACTTAGTGTATACATGTATTACCCAAGTAAGATTCTCTGGTAAAAGTTTGGGGTCATGAGGTCAAAAGGTCAAAGGTCAAAAGGTCAAGTAAAATGTTAAAATTTCACTTTTTTCTCTCTATCTTGGAAATTGTTCAAGGTATCTTTATAGAACAAAGTATATATGCATGTACTGACTGGCCATGGTTATCTAGGGAATTTGGGGTTCGTGGGGTCAAAGGTCAGGGGTCAAAGGTCAAGGGCAAATTTTACTATTTTCCTTATATTTATGCAATGCCAGCAGGATTATTTTTTTAAAACTTGATGTATGCATGCATAACCCACTAGATATTCTCTGGGATTTTTTTTTTGCCAAGAAGGTCAAAGGTCAAAAGGTCAAAGATCAAGTGAAAGTGCTGAACTTACTTCTTTCTCCATATCTCGGAAGTGGCTCAATTTATCTTTAAACTTAGTACATATTTATGTATGTTCTGCCTGACAGATGAAAATGATAACAATTTACTGTTCAATACAGAAATTGCACTTTTACTCCATACCTTGAAAATCTCTCTAGTGTGTAAACTTATGAAAGGGTCAAAGTCGAAGTTAAAGTTCTTAAATCCCCAAATACATGCTCTCCTATTCATCCAATTAAACATAGGTCAAGGAAGGTGAACATTCGATACATTTGTGACAAACATGTCATTTTAATATTTTGCCAATTTTGTGAAAATGTAATCACACATTGTCCCCATGTACTATAGACCTATTAGGAGAATCATGCATTATGGCGGAGGCATACCAGTCGCCATAGCGACATTTCTAGTTAAACCTTAATTTTTGTCAAGGAGCTTGGTTTATATTTATAGTTTATTCTTTTCATTCAGAAAGTTTGATGAATTTAAAGTTGTTGTTTTTTTCCATGTATAACTGAACAACAATGTGTGGGGATATGTGGAAGGTATGTAGGCACTGTGAATAAATGTTCATCATTAGGTCAAGTTTTACCTAGCTATTCAGATGTAAAACATGACCACAGGAGAATGAAAAGTGCATTCAGCTCAAAAAAGTTTATGAAAGAAGTTTGAATTGAGCAATCTTCTCATATTTGTGGGCCGCTGTCTGATTATACTCTGTAGGGTTCTTCAACAAGGAGATCCCGCTGCAGTATCCATCAACTGGAGTCGACGAGGACACCCTAAAATACATCGGGGAGAAGTTCAGCACGAACCCAGACGACCTCACTCTGCATGGAGGTCAGTATTAAAGTGACCAAGCTGGGCAAAGCCGAGTCGACTTCGAAATTTGATTTCTGCATTTTTCCAAACCAGTAAACGTGAAAAGAGACTGTTTTACGAGATGATGAAACAGAAATGTCATATGATATGCCCATATAACAATGATTTTACAGCACAGATCACAAATTTTGTGAAACATTGTGTTCATAATCTTGTGCAGGTAAAAAGTAGGGAATTGTTATAACTGCATTTGACAAGAGAGAAAAAAAAAAGTTGTAGACATTCATCTTGAGCTATTGCTTGATTTTGATGGAGGCAGTAACCTATGGCCTGATCTTAATGAATTGTGTCATATGCTCATATATTGTACACCAAGTTATCATTTGGAAGTTCTCATAACAATTCGAAAACATGATATAGAACTAGTGATTGATGTTACATCGTTACAAGAAAATTCGGAAATTCTTACAAACCAAATGAGATGTATAATAGAGGATCAAAAAGAAAGACTTATTTCTGTGGTCGATGAAATGATTGATAATAGAGAGGTCACTAATCGGTGGAAAGTTGTTATGATCAGGTGTTCTTGCATATGAAGGAAATTGGGTGAAAATGTTTTGTAAAAGAGATACTTTGGGCAAAAATGTGAATTCAAGTTAATGGTTCAAGTCTACATTACACATCAGTGGGAAGAAGCATATCTTCGTTAATAAATATCATAACTGTTCCTGGAAAAATTGAAGTTTTTGCATAGAATTTAGATGTGTTCATCTTAAAATACAAGGGTTAGATGTCACAAGTTACTGTCACATCTGACCCAGGTTTGAAGCGTGTGCTGCGTTCGCGCATGGAGATGGTCAAGAATCGCACCATTGACTGGGCACTGGGGGAGGCTTTAGCCTTTGGCTCTCTCCTCAAGGAAGGGATCCATGTCCGGCTGAGTGGTCAAGACGTTGAGAGAGGAACTTTCAGGTACGGAATGATCCACAGATATTGTAGCAGATATATATGGGTTGAGTTTAATTTTTAACATATATTGTATATGTATGCATCATGTACACATATTTCTGAGACATGTATGAATTGGTAAGTGCACCAATGGATGTAGTTTCAGATTAATACTCATTCTCAGACTTCTATTATTTCATAATGAGCACGTCGGTTGAGAATGATAAGGGCGTTAAGTTGCCACAAAACCCATAGTGTTCAAGGCGACTTAAAGCCCTTCTCATTCTCAACAGACAGTAATGAAAGAGGGAGAAAGAGGAGAAGTAGTAGCTGTTCATGTGTTCTTGTTTTGTTTTGCTGCGGTATATGTAAGCATGTTTGTTTTAAATTGTTCTGTTACAAGCACCCTTTTGTAGGAAGAACATATCTCAGTGGGTCCAATCTGAAGACCTACTGATGGGGTTTTAGTTTTAGGGTTTAAATATTGTACCGCAGATAATATATTAATGACTACCCGTATCACTGATAAACACAAACTTTAAAAAGTGAGAGTGTTCTAGAGATATCTTTAGACATTTTAACTGAGCAAGTTAAATTGACAGTTCATATGTAGAATTTGCCTTTACTGAGTTCAGCGTGACAGATGCATATCATATTTATCGAGAGAAGTGTTTACATTTGAGATGAATGAAGCTTTTAGCAGAATTGTAAATTTGTAGAATTTTATTGACTCTTTTGACACCCCCCCCCCCCCCCCCGATATGAAAGGACAAATAAACATGGAATATGAGTATAGAATATATATGAATACAAGTTTTGTATTTGATATATGACACCAAGATGTAAAAGATGATTTAATTTATAGAAGTACAAACATGACAAAAACTAAAGAAGAAAACAAACGTACATGTAAATAGGATAAAGACAAAAGAGTCCAGGTTATAAGAAAATACCAACTTGTAAACAACTAGGGCCTATACATAGACAATCTACATCTATCAAGTGCTTTACAAGCTAAACAAAGCAAGCTGTTTCTAACTTTCAATCCATTCTCTTTCTGTGAATGATTAACATTCCTACAAATATCTAAGTAGCACCATGAGATGCACCTTTAATGACTTGAATCTTTGGTCTGCAGCCATCGCCATCACATCCTACATGACCAGAACAAGGACATGAATGTCTACCAACCCCTCAACAATCTCTACCCAGACCAGGCCCTCTACACCGTCTGCAATAGTTCCCTCTCGGAGTATGGTGTGCTCGGTAAGACTAAGCTTGAATGCAGAATGGGTATTACCTTGCTTTGCGATGTGGCTCCTTCTTGGAGTATGTTACCCTTGATTAAGCAGTGACTGTAGGGAGAATAGAATAAACACAGTATAGAAGAATATTTTCCTCTGTGGAAGGGCATCGTGTAAACATGACGTCATCCCCAGTATGTATGCTGTGATGTTGATGCACATAGCGTTGCTCAGTCATTACCAATGTCACCAGGTCATTTCAATACAGAGAATAATATTACATCCCCACTAGCAAGATGACCACTGCATAATCTTGATTCCCCTCTCAGTGCTTTGTCACCCCTCTTGTCTCACCGTCCATGCTTCTAATTCTACCCCTACTAGTCTGAATTATTTTGATCCCTAAGTACTGAACTAATCCACTTGTTTGAATTCACACCATAACATTTATTTCATGTTAATGACACAAGGTATGTTCTGAATTTTTGTCACCAGGGTTTGAGCTCGGCTTCTCCCTCACCAACCCACGAGCCCTGGTGATATGGGAAGCTCAGTTTGGAGACTTCCACAACACAGCGCAGTGCATTGTGGACCAGTTCATCTCCACGGGACAGGCCAAGTGGTATAGGCAGAGCGGCCTCGTCATGCTCCTGCCTCATGGATACGAGGGAATGGTGAGAGAGACACCGAATTTGATTTCTTTCCTCAAAATATTATGATATCTGTGCTGGGAGTGGTGTCATCTGATTGTTTCATGACTGCTCCTCCAGGGTCCTGTTGCTGGAAACTTTGTGTTTAAACGCAACTCGAAAAATCAAATGCAAGTCCCCTAAGTCGCACGCAACTTTGCATTTAAACGCAAATCCATTGCTGAAAGGACTGGTGTTTGATTTCCTGTGCAACTGTTAAACGCTTGATTAATCAAATGCAACTTTGCGTTTGATTCTGTCGCTAAAACAACTCAACTTTGCATTTGATTCTATCGGTAAAAAAAAAATCAACTTTGCGTTCGATTCTAATCAAACGTAAAGTTATGTTTGATTCATAATGGTCAATAAAACTGCCAACATTGTACCAAAAAAGGCATTGTCACTACCAGTATGCTGATGTTTTGCTCAGCAAAGGTTTATTGAATTGTGTAAAATAAAATCAGTAGCTGAAACAATGCAGAAATTCATTCATTCCTGTTGAAGACATTGAGGCTTCCGTAGAGAGAAATGAGTTTTGTATCCATCCTTTAGAGGAACTATTCGGCAGCAGCTGATTAAAGAGTGTGACTTTATTGTTCGTTTCTTTGTTGTTTTTTGCGATGCAGGGACCTGAGCACTCGAGCGGAAGACCCGAGCGATTCCTGCAGATGTGTAACGATGATCCAGACATGATTCCTGTGAGTAGGATGAGAGCCGCCTTTCTCCTGGGTCTTCTCTTCGCCTGATCGTACTGTTTGCCTATTCTACCACCAATATATTTCCATTTTTACCAGCATGACCCTATGCTCTTTGTGTAGTGCTGAGTGAGATTCATAGATATTTAGTGGTTAGACTTTATTTCTTTTCAAATGTCAAATGAATGTGTTTCCATGGGCCCAGACAGTGTGTGAGAACCATGCTATGTTACAGATGAGTAAATGAGAACTCAAGATTTGTTTCTTCACCACCTGTCTCAACCTGTCCCGCAGGAGAAGAACGGCGACCTTGTGGTGAAGCAGTTGTACGACTGCAACTGGCAGATTCTCAATTGCAGCTCCCCAGCCAACTTTTTCCACGCCATCAGACGGCAGATCCTCTTGCCGTTCCGCAAGCCGGTAAGTATTGCCCACCCTAAGCCCCTCTTATTTATTCTCCTGAAATTGTACTGCTCCTTTTCTTTCATCTCCAAAGTGAGAGGTCAGCTGAATTAGTAACTGAGGTGTTTTTAAAATATACAGTGCACTCCCGTTATAATGAACACGGTTATAACGAACTTCCGGTTACAACGAAGCAAAAATTCAGGCAGCAACATTATCCACTCTTTATGTTTTTATTGTTTATTTGTTTGGTTATAACGAAATTCTGATATAACGAAAGAAAACTGCTGTTCCTGAGGACTTTGTTATAAAAATAATGGGAGTCCACTGTATGTGTATTACATTAAACGTATCATGTACTGATAATATCTTTCACCTATATATCACCAATTCTCATGGTTTCCCCCCCCCCCCCCCTCCAACAGCTGGTCATGTTCACACCAAAGAGTCTGCTTCGACTACCCGAGGCCCGGTCCTCCTTTGATGAAATGCAGGAAGGTCAGCAAACTTTTCACTCTCCAAGTCTTGCTACAGAAAGCATGTTGTTTTTATGCCTCCGCCACGAAGTGGTGCCGGAGGCATTATGTTTTCGGGTTGTCCGTCCGTCCGTCCGTCCGTCCGTAATGAATTTTGTGGACAAGGTAACTATCAAAACCTGTTGAGGTATCCTAATGAAACTTGGCATGTATGTGTATTAGGGGGTGAAGTTGTGCCTATCAACTTTTGGGTGCACGTGCTCAAGGTCAAAGGTCAAAAGGTCAAGGTCAAATACATAAAATTTCACTATTTCCACCATATCTATGCAATGCCTGAAGATATTTTCTTGAAACTTAGTGTATACATGTATTACCCAATTTAGATTCTCTGGTGAAAGTTTGGGTCATGAGGTCAAAGGTCAAAGGTCAAAAGGTCGAGTAAAAGTATTAAAACTTCTTTTTTTTTCTCTGTAAATTGGAAAATTGTTCAAGGTATCTTCATGGAATATAGTATATACATGTACTGACTGGCAATGATTATCTAGAGAATTTAGGGTTCATGGGGTCAAAGGTACAGGGTCAAAGGTCAAGTGCAACACTTCAAAATTTTACTATTTCCCTCATGTTCATGCAATGCCAGCAGGATTATTTTTTTTTAACACTTTGTGTATGCATGTGTAACCTAATAGAAATTCTCTGGAGAGTTTTTTTTTTTCTTTTCTTTTTTTGCCTCAAAGGTCAAAAGGTCAAAGATCAAGTGAAAGTGCTGAACTAACTTTTTCCTCCATATCTCGGAAGTGGCTCAATTTATTGTGAAACTTACTGCATATTTATGCATGTTCTACCTGAAAGTGATTATCTTATGAATTTTAGGGTCAAAGGCCAGATGAACATGGCAACAATTTACTATTCAGTACAGAAATTGCACTTTTTCTCCATACCGGTACCATGAAAATTACTCAATGCATAAATGTATGAATGGGTCAAAGTCAAGTTAAAGTCCTTAAATCCCCAAATACATGCTCTCCTATTCATCCAATTAAACCAAGGTCAAGGAAGGTGAACATTCAACACATTTGTGACAAACTTGTCATTTCAATATTTTGCCAGTTTTGTGAAAATGTAATCACACATTGTCCACATGTACTATCTAGACCTATTAGGAGAATCATGCATTATGGCGGAGGCATACCAGTCGCCATAGCGACATTTCTAGTTGTTTCTGTCTTTTTGTAAGTCAAATTTCATAAGTAGATCAAGCTTGTTTAGAACTTCAGGGAAAAGTTAATGAGAGCTTTCATTATTGCCAAAGCAGAAGTATCCAAGTAGCCATCTTTGTATAGTAATTTGACATGTATGAGGATTGCTAAATGATAATAATAATGATTACATTTATATGGTGCTTTATACAATGTTTCCAACTGCATTTGAAAGATTACAACAAATTGAAACATACAACCTTGACAGACAGGATGGGCTCACTAGAACTAAGAATTACCAGGCATCCACAAGCATAACTAAATAAATTTGTTGAATTGAAGATGTGAAGATTTGAATATGTTTAAGGACTAGATATCATGGATGTTGGATGGCAGAGAAAAGTTTGTACCAAAGTTAATTAGGAAGGTGTTGAGTGGATTTTGAAGACTGGTACGCCACCAGAAGACGTTTCATTTTCTCGATGTTCTTGTTGCTATGCTAGGCACATTCTTCCAGAGGGTGTACCCGGAGACGGGCTCAGCATCACAGAACCCCGAGGGGGTCAAGAAGCTCATCTTCTGCACAGGCAAAGTGTACTATGAGCTGGTGAACCAGAGGGATGCTAAGGGACTCACGGACTCCATTGCAATCGCCAGGATGGAACAGGTAAGACCAGTCTTTCCCCCCTCTTCGCACTTTCGCTTCTTTCTCTCTCTCTCTCTCTCTCTCTCTCTCTGAGAACATTGAAAATTCACTGGAATGCTGTCTGTCCATTCTATGATATATTGTATCCCATTGAGGTTGATGAATTTCCTTTCGGGGGGAAAATAGCATTGTCATAAAAGATTATTCAAAGGACAAAAGGGAACTGAACATTACCATTTCTACAGAAAAAAAGTTTTGCTTTCTCCACAACTTAAGGAGAATAGAAAGATATGATTTAACAAAGCATGAACTTGGGTACACGGGCTGGCATGTAACCAAGATCAATGATAAATGTTAACAGATATATTTGAAGTGTTGTTCAATGTCTGCATCACCGTCTTTGACCTCTCCCCACAGATATCACCTTTCCCCTTTGACCTTGTGCTGGATGAGGTCAGTCGCTACCCCAACGCTAAGCTGCAGTGGGTGCAGGAGGAGCACAAGAATCAGGGCTACTGGACCTATGTCCAGCCAAGAATCCTGAATGCCATCGAACACCAAAGACCGCTGGGGTAAGTGTCCCCATTCCCCCTCATTTTCATGTTGCCATAACTGCTGCATCTAGTCATGACACAGGCCTATTTCATGGATTGTATCACAAATAGATTACATCCAATCATGACATCAAAACTGAAGCTATTTTAGAAACCATTTTGCTATTATAGATGCAATGTAATTTCCTGCAATATGCAAACACCATTTATGATTTGTTTGTCTGTATTGATTTGTTGTTTGAATCGAAGATTCCCCATCAACGTCATTTCACATTGGCTCTGGAGTAAAGAGAGGAGGTAGAAACAATGTAAAATGCCAGAGTTTATTTGATTTTGAAAGGCATTTTAGAACATAGCTTTGTTATCAAATCAATGTGAGTAGATATTCCAAAATCTCCCCCCGTCATGACATAGTGTGCCATAGAGCCTAAAGTGTCAGAGAAATCTTTTTAGTATGAAACGACTGAATCAGGAGACCTGGGCGCCATTTCATAAAAGATGTTAGGTTAGCAACTCTTCCTGGAATGGCAGCTTCCCATAGCAACAGCCAATCAGGAAGCTGGATTCTTGTCGTTACCATGACAATTGCCATTCCAGCAAGAGTTGCTATCATATCAACTTTTTATGAAATGGGGCCCTAATATTTCATTCACTGCTCACTGTCTGAATACCAGTGCATCATCTTCAAATCTTGTATTTATCTCTCATTCCCCCTCCAGGTATGCTGGCAGGGCAGCATCCGCTTCCACGGCAACCGGAAACAAGAGCACCCACGTGAACGAGCAAGAGGCTTTCTTTGCCCAGGCGATGAGTCTGGACTAACCTGCAACCCATAGACATCAAAAGCTTAATTCAAAATTGGCCATTTAGCAGCAGAGTAACTCACTCTGCTTTGCTTCCAAAAACAAAACAAAACATGGATGGAGCTTGAACAATGATGCCAGCAATAGACAAACTTCACCCTGAAGACTTGTTAGCTAAAAGGGCTGGAGTCGTTTCATGCATGCAAACTTTTGACTGCATTCACTGCATCTGGCACAAAATCTTGTTTTTTGTATCTAAGAACCAGCCTAGTACATTAGACACGTGTAAACTGAATTTGTAAAAGTGATGTTGCAATAGAAGTGGATAACCAGATAACAAAGATTAAGTCATCCTGTGACTTTGAATCTCAGATTCTCTGGCATCAAGGCATCGTTTCTGTAGCCAGCGGCTGAAACCACAGGTTGGTTTCTTAACAAATATTTCCTAGTTCTTTTTTTGTGAGCTGAAGTGTGATGACATGTACAAGATTGGAGTTGATGTAAAACCAATGCAAAATTTCATTTTATACAAATGAGCTCTGGGAATAATGAAAAGCCAACGTGTAAGCTACTCACCATTTTAGGATATAAACACTCACGCCAGCCAGAGCATTGTGTTGCATCCGTATTCACAAGTAGGGGATGCCGTGCATTGGCTTGTCTGTGTGATGTGCTCGGAATTTCCGACCAAATTGTTAATAACACAGATTCAATTGAGAGCTCGGAATAAGAAGTGCCTTTGCTTGATTCCTAACCCTGGTGAATGGAGTAGCACGAATGGTTCGTTATATTCGTAGAGTCGTTTTTAACTTATTGTCAGTGAGATTTGTTGGCCGTCTCTCTTCCGCTGCACGTTGAGCGGAAACTGCTGGAGGAGATTGACCTACCTTTGCCATATTTATAGCAATTTATGCAAGTCTGCATTTCTGACTAGTTTGAGCTTCCAGACAGTTTAGTGCTCTTGTTTTGCACCAAATTTCTGTCGTGTATGTAACCACTGACAATAGTGATGTTATGCTTTTTGACGTAGATCTTTGTAGTATTTGGGAAAAATCTCGCAGGAGCTCATCAAAGCTGGTAGATCCTGTGCTTACTGAAGCATGTGGGCCTACCGAAGGTGGCAACGAACGAATTGCATACTTAACAGCCTGTCTGGGTTCATGTTTGTGAAATCTGCATTGTACAAAAATGGATATAGTTTGGAGTGGCTTAGTTGTTTTCCACTTGTGAATGAATATCCCATACTAACCGTCAAAGGGTCTTTTTGTCTGTCATGTATTTTCTTTTTTCTTTAATATTTTCTGAATCAAACTGAGATGGACAATCCAGTACATGTGTGAGACATGGATATATCAAGTAAACTCAGGATATCATTCAGTAGACATTGCCAAGTGACTAACATGAAAAGATGCAAAGATACTCTGGTATCAGTAAGATTGGTGATGGCTCTTCCTGCTATTCTGAACTTTAATCGTGGCATGTCTGATAAAATAGACGCGCCATCAAAAGATAGATGGCTGTCATTCTAAATGCAGTCTTGTATTGCCATACAGGTATGGCTTAACATAGCAAGCTCCCATGGAGACCAACCTACAAGGGCTGTATATGTACTAGTCTCCATGATGTCACCTGAAATAGACGCCTGTCAGTATCGTGTGTAACCAAACAAAATGTTCAAGTAAAACCAAACTTTCGTTATCATATATTGCAAACGATATTGAACTTTTAGATCATCTTTATCTGGGCTGTGTGCTTATACTACATGTTGAGTTATCGGTGATCACAATCCATTTGGTCAGGACATTTCAAATTGAATTATCTGCAAGCGTTTTCAAGGTGATATCTTATTGTGTGTTTGCCATGTCGTATTTGTTTTCTCTCGCCCTTCTTGGGGCAAAATTTGGAATGATTTCTGTGTTTGTTGTCGCAGAGGGATTCAGACCAGATGTATTTGTCGTGTATCATATTGGTTAAATGAAAATGCTGGCAGAGTTAAAGAAGGAAAGTGAGCAAATGTGTGAAGATGAACTATAAATTAAATGAAACTTATTGAGAATTCAACTTGACATCTTGTCTTCAAAATTCATGATTTTTATCTGCAATGCTGATGACTGCTGTGTAGCTGTGTATGGAGTGAATGATTTGTTGTTTAGAGAGCGAATGAGAGAGGTCCTTGCAGAGAAGCAAACAAGATTAGTAAGGCATGAAGCTTTTAATAGCATATTTAGGGAGCGAATTTAAAGGTTTGCATGATATTTAGATAGTGTAAGATTTTGAATCGGTCATAATAAGAGAAGTGAAGTTCTGGCAATTATCGGACCAACACAAACAGGGTGTGGCTGTATAAGTCATTCATTTTTGTTAAATGGTGTTATAATGAATGTCACATAAATTATGTACAGTTGCAAAGATTTTTTTTTTTTTTTTTCATGAAACTGGTTATCGGACCCCGTTTACAGTGGTGAGTGAAAGGGCCGCGCTCGGCTGCAGCCGAGCCCGGCCCTCATTTCACTGTAAACGCGCAAAAGGCCAAATGCGGTACCAAAATCGGCTGCGCATTTAGCCAAGCTCTGGAGGTAGTCCTTTTCTCACTGTTAACGCAAACTGGGCCAAGTGCGGTACCAAATTTAGTCTGGCTTCCAGACCCTCTGCCCGTACTATTTCGCTATTCAGGATATTAACGCTCTCAACGTCGAAACTAGTATAGTTTAAGGTGGTTTTGTGCTGTAGAGGCCTTTGCCTTCGGCAAAGGAGTCGACTTCGTCACGGGGCGGCGACTTTGTCGCCGCGGAGTCCAGTTGGCAAAGGGTCTGGAAACCAGACTTTACCACATTGCGATCGGCGCCCTCTCAATAATAGTGTTTGTTTACAAGCAGAGCGCCACTACGACAAAATATTGAAAGGTTTGAATTAAAAGCCCGGGCCGAGCCCGGCACTGGAAACGGACAGAATTGCAGGGCTCGGCCCCGCAATTGAGGCCAGGCTCGCGAGCCGCGGCCGGGCCCAGCCCCGCACTGTAAACGGGGTTTAAGTAACAAATTGATATTTGCCCAAAGATCTAATGAAACCAGCTTATCATTTATTCATGTAAAATTTGTTCTCAAAGCATTTATTAATCATATCAGTATTTATTCCTTTATCTATCTATTCCTTGTCTTTTCAGTTTTTATGCCTCCGCCACGAAGTGGTGCCGGAGGCATTATGTTTTCGGGTTGTCCGTCCGTCCGTCCTTCCGTCCGTCCGTAATGAATTTTGTGGACAGGGTAACTATCAAAACCTTTTGAGGTATCCTAATGAAACTTGGCATGTATGTGTACTAGGGGGTGAAGTTGTGCCTATCAACTTTTGGGTGCACATGCTCAAGGTTAAAGGTCAAAAGGTCAAGGTCAAATGCTTAAAATTGCACTATTTCCCCCATATCTATGCATTGCCTGAAGATATTTTCTTGAAACTTAGTGTATACATGTATTACCCAATTAAGATTCTTTGGTGAAAGTTTGGGGTCATGAGGTCAAAAGGTCAAAGGTCAAAAGGTCAAGTAAAATGTTAAAATTTCACTTTTTTCTCTGTATCTTGGAAATTGTTCAAAGTATCTTTATGGAACAAAGTATACATGCCTGTACTGACTGGCAGTAGTTAGCTAGGGAATTGGGGGTTCGTGGGGTCAAAGGTCAGGGGTCAAAGGTCAAGGGCAATACTTCGAAATTTTACTATTTTCCTTATATTTATGCAATGCCAGCAGGATTATTTTTTTTTTAACTTAATGTATGCATGTATATTACCCACTAGAGATTCTCTGGGATTTTTTTTTTTTGCCAAGAAGGTCAAAGGTCAAAAGGTCAAAGATCAAGTGAAAGTGCTGAACTTACTACTTTCTCCATATCTCGGAAGCGGCTCAAGTAATCTTTAAACTTAGTACATATTTATGTATGTTCTGCCTGACAGTGATTCTCTTATGAATCAAAGACCAGATGAAAATGATAACAATTTACTGTTCAATACAGAAATTGCACCTTTTCTTGCGCCATACCTTGAAAATTACTAAAGTGCGTGAACTTATGAAAGGGTCAAAGTCGAAGTTAAAGTACATGCTCTCCTATTCATCCAATTAAACATAGGTCAAGGAAGGTAAACATTCGATACATTTGTGACAAACATGTAATCTTAATATTTTGCCAATTTTGTGAAAATGTAATCACACATTGTCCACATGTACTATAGACCTATTAGGAGAATCATGCATTATGGCGGAGGCATACCAGTCGCCATAGCGACATTTCTAGTTGTTTATATTTCTCGGAAAGACAGCATGTCACATGTGCAGGTGATGCTAAAAAAAAGGCACTTGTTCAGGGGCATTTATATAGCATCGTTACAGGTGGTGTGTGTGTGTGTGTGTTGTGAGTGTGTATGTGTGTGTTTACAAAGGTAGGCAATGCCGTTATGACTCAATGGTGGGAGGCATGTGTCGGGCCGTTTTTCGCTGATGTTTTCGGAGCCAAACCAAAAGGGAGAGGGTGACACATCGCACATTGTTCTATAAATACAGTGATAAGTCTTTGGGGCATTGGCAAATCATGTTCTCTTTTTACTAGGACGAGCACCTGTGTCAGCCTTAAGGTGTGTATGAAAGTTTTTATGCCTCCGCCACGAAGTGGTGCCAGAGGCATTCTGTTTTCGGGTTGTCCGTCCGTCCGTCCGTTCGTCCTTCCATCCGTCCTTCCGTCCTTCCGTCCGTCCGTCCTTCCATAAGTCCTTCCGTCAATCCTTCTGTCTGTAATCAATTTTGTGGACAGCGTAACTAAAAAACTGTTTGAGGTATCCTAATGAAACTTGGTAAGTACATGTAGGAGTGGGCGAAGTTGTGCCTATCAACTTTTAGGTGCACATGCTCAGGGTCAAAGGTCAAAAGGTCAAGGTCAAATGCTCAAAATTTCACTATTTCCCCCATATCCATGCAATGCTTGAAGGTATTTTCTTGAAACTTGATGTATACATGTACATGTACTACCAAATAAAGATTCTCCAGAGAGAGTTTCGGGTCATGAGGTCAAGGGTCAAAGGTCAAGTCAAAATGTTGAAATTGTATGTGTTTCTCCATATTTCGCAAATGGTTCAAGGTATCTTCGTGAATCTTAATGCATGTACTGACTGGCGGTGATTATCTAGGGAATTGGGGGGTCACGGGTCAAAGGTCAGGGGGTCAAAGGTCAAGTCAACTCCTCAAAATGTGACTACTTACCTCATATTTATGCAATGCCTGCAGGATTTTTCTTGAAACTTGAAATATACATGTATTACCCAATAGATATTCTGGGAGAAGTTTCTTGCCAAAAGGTCAAAGGTCAAGTGCAAGTGCTCAAATCACTTCTTCCTCCATATCTCGAAAATAACTCAAGGTATCATGAAACTTATTACATACTTATGCATGTTCTACCTAACAGTGATTCTCTTTGGAACTTTAAGGTCAAAGGTCAAGGGTCAATACTAATATTTACCATTTAAAGCTGAAATTACACTTTTTGTCCATACCTTGTAAATTACTCAATGCATAAACTTATAAAAGGGTCAGAAGTCAAGTAAATATCCTCAAATTCCCAAATACCTGCACTCTGACAACTTAGTCATTCATCCAATTAAACCTAGTTCAAGGAAAGTGAACATTCAGCACATTTGTGACAAACCTGTCATTTTAATATTTTGCCAATTATGTGAAACTGTCATCACACATTGTCAAGACATTGTACTATAGACTATTAAGAGAACCATGCATTATGGCGGAGGCATACCAGTCGCCGTAGCGACATTTCTAGTTAAAACTGTAGTTATACCTTCCTGGAAAGCTGGTTTTATCACTTTTTCCACATAATTCCAATAATTAAAACTGATAAAGGAATAATCTTCAAGTATAATTCTATATTGATAGATATATCAGATTAGTGCCCAGGCATGCCTAGTCGAGTAATTGTTATTCTTATTTCATCACTTTTTTGCGCAAAATCTATTCACACATGCCCTTGTCTTCACCATTATACATCACCTTCTTTTTATTCATAAGTAGTGATGGCGAAAAGTATTTACATCACAAAGACATACGTATCTTCCTCAGAAAATGGCTAGCGATTATGCAATGAGACATGAGTCTAATGTCTTCTTATCTGCATGGCAGATCCAGTTTGGCACATGCTTCAAATATTTATTTCAAGTGGCGGCATAGAAAATGATGGGTTCAAAGGAAATAATACCGTTGTGACGTCATTCTCTTGAATTCCCTAATCCTGATTACTGATGCTTTCGTCAAATCACCTGGATAGTCGGCCGCACTGATCATTATTTCAAAGGAGATTGGTTCTTCTTTCTCCATTTCTAGCTCCATTCTGATCTTTAAAAAAAAGAATCAGACATACTATAAAAGGTAATGGATTTTTCAAAGTTAAACATGTTTTCACAAAACGAAAGCACGAATTGCGACTTTAAAACTTGAGGCAGAGACGGGACGTGCCTCATGACATTTACTGACGTCAATTAGTTTACATGGTTATGAAAGCATGAGCTTTCCTCATCAAGCAAATCCCTCCATCGTTAAATCAATAGAGACTACAACTAGTATCAGGAAAATAATGCATTCAGGAACACTTTCGTTGCTCTGTTACTGTTTACTGTTTGAACTCGCCGTTGTCTCCACGCTTTTGTCTATCGTCAGTATCTTCATTGAGCAAGGCGAGGACTATTAAAGAGAAGGAGTCAGTCTATGAAGTCATCACATAAAAGACTTTTATCAAACGTACCCCTCTATTTGTACACTCTTAAAACATCCGAGTCAGAACTGACACGGAACTGGGTCCATTGGTGTCATACGCCGTTCCGGGTCAGAAATGACAAGGAATGTGGTCAGATATGACCCATTCAGAGTCATGAATCGGGTCAGGATGATCCCATTCGGGGTCTTCAAGTCATTTCTGACCCGGAACTGTGTATGACCCCAAACGGACCCAGTTCCGGGTCAGTTCTGACTCGGGTCTTTTTAGAGTGTATGTATTCCTGTGTGGAAGAAGAGAACGACTAAAAACTCTAACAAACTGGTTAACACATCAAGTCAGAAAACCACATTGCACTAAATTAGTGCAGTATCTTTCTCTCATAATTTTTAGTAGAGGCCAGTATGTATTATTAATTGTTAGGGTTTCATAAAGCATCTGAACTCTTTGTTACATGAACAAAGTTCTTCAAGGATCAGAAGTTCTAAAGGTATATCTTATTGATCCATGACTGGTTATAATTTGGTAGCACATTGTTGATAAAGTTTAAATTTCTTTCTCAATGTAGTTATATATTATGTCTTTTCAACAACAACAATTAAAAATTAATGTACAAATCTCTCTAATTCTGTTCATATTTCATGAATTTGAACAGTTCCATCTTATATTTCTCAGATGAAACAATTTAATGATGAAAAGATGATGATTTGCGTAGAGAACAGCCATGCATAGTGGACTTTCTGAGCTAAGGACCTTAATCGCTTTTGTTCTTTTTTTTTTTTTTTTTTTGCTGTCATAAACCTATGGACAGGGAATAGGATATACGGAGATGCTTTCTTTCTCGCGACTTTTTAATCTCCGTTGTATGCACTTTTAGTGGAATCATATCTTCACCTTTTTATATAGATATATTTATTTTTTTTTTATTTATTTATTTTTATTTTTTTTTTTGGGGGGGGGGTCACATGTGTTCAATACTTTTACGCGACTTTCACCTTTGCGTCTGTACATTCTTAGTTATACATCCGGTGGGCTATTACAAGAATTGGCTACACAAGTGATACAGCATATATCTATTCCCCTCTATAGAATGCTGCGCTGATCATGTTGATCATGCCTAGTGTATCATACACTGTATTTTGAGTATTCACGCGCATAAGCTATGTGAAATAAACATAATTATTGATTAAGATTGAAACGTTGAGCGAGTGATGAGTGGTGATGATGACGATTATGATGACGGTGATGATGAAAATGATGATGGTGATGAGGAGAATGGAGATTATGATAATGGTGTGATGTCACTATTGTTTTTAAAATATATCAGTCTACACATCAGGATAGACTTAACGGATCACGGCTGGACCGCTTCTTCATGTTTTACTGTGTAATTTGCGGCGCATTGCCAAGACGTTCGTGCGAGTCTTACCATGCTTACGGTACGGGCAGGATGTAGCCGTTTCTGGCTGATCGTTTCGAGGGACTTAATTTGTCTCAGCTGGCTATGGTTTCCTTTTTGCACGATGCCGTTTGTTGCGGTTATCTATTTTTTTCCTTTTTTTTTCTCTCTCTTCTTTTACAGTTCGATTCTTATACAGGTGTTTCATGTATGTCTTCGTCTACTTCAAGACAATGCCCATTTGTACACCAGATTGTCTTCAAGAAAAAAAAAGGAAAGTCGTTTACAAATGAATATTTGCTTGTGTGGATGTAATGGCTTGCTCAATTCCTTTACAATTACATCTATTTTGATATGCCGCCTGAAGAGGATGTCTTTGGGCTCATGGTTTGAGAAGTTTTGTTTGGATGCTTCTCTTTGAATTGCCGGAGTGTGCTGCGCGATTTTCTGACAGATATTGGCATTTTGACACACGAATCTTTCGGTTTCATCAAAAAACCTCGAATGCCAGTCGTCGCGCGAGTAACGGGCCTTGCGGTATAATGGGATGGATGATATTATATGAAAATAGTAATGTGCAGATTATGCTCTTGCGTACGTCTTGATTATAATTTTTGTTTTTGTTTTTTTGCTTACATTGTATGTTAATGGGGTGGCGGTGTATGAACGACTGCCATGTGTTAAATGTGTGGCTACTCATATATTTTAAGTATGATGGCATTATTCACTGTGATTACTCCTGAGGAATATATATATATATATATATATATATATATATATATATATATATATATATATATATTTGTAATGTAAACGTCTCGTGACTTTTCAGTTGTTTTTACCGAAGATAGATTGATAATTTCCTTCTCTACGGCATTACAAGCATCCACAAAACTGCGAAACAAAACAGAGATTGTGTGTGAGACCACATCAAATAGCCAAATATACACAGGGGACAAATCGAATCTAGTGGACTACTTCCGCTTGGCACGAAATGGAAGAGATAATATCTTAAGTCCGGTGGACGCAGTGCTATAATTATACTTGGCAGCAGCAGGATCCAACTCATCCCCAGAAACTCTCCAGTTGTTAACAAAATAGTGCTCAGTTTCTTCTTGTTAGTGTGTGCTTAATCATAATGTTCTAATATCTGCTGTTTATAATGCTATATCACTCACACACAATGTATATCACATATCTATATGAATGTGTGTATGAGTGTGTTGTTTTTCGTCCCAAAACATTTGAAAATGTATATTCAGCACATGTTCATAGCTGTGAATAAGAAAATCTGTGGGAACCGTTCATCTTTGACATCCAAACAGAGAAAAAAAACCACATAAAACAACAAAAAATCTTTTCCCATTATGCAAAAAGTGTTTCTAATTTCCATCATAATTGGAGACCTCGGGGAATTGACACTGATTCACGTCCGAGTGGCCGGAAACCGTGTTGTCAGGCTCGGTGAACGGCCGCTGTCTTGTACATTGTATGTAAACGTAAGGCTCGGAACTATTACTGTTAGCTAGAACCGCCATGTCCATCAACACTGATGTTTTCAAGAGCAAACTTAGACACGATTGGCATAAACTTATATAGGAACGGCAGAACTAATCACTAATCATATTAACTCTTATGATTCGAGAGGTTTTCACCATTTTGAAGAAGGCCACATCATTCGATCTGCAGTGTATTCAAGGAAATATCTTGCAATCGTTTCAGGACAAACTTTCAAGGCTCGCATACAACTAGATTAAGTTGTTTCCACTTTACATTTAAAAAAATCGTGATGTGAAGATAATAAGCTGTCATTAATTGGCACGGGAAGCAATTTTACAGCCAGACGTGATTCGGACCAGGTTTGGCATTCAGACACTAAGCTGTTCCTGAATCCTACCTCCACAGCAAGCAGAAATCTCTCAAGGCCTACAGAAGTCACGTGAAAATGTGTCAACGTGCCCTTTGTTAAAGGGATAGTACAGTTTTGGTGGAGATGAGAATTGGGCTTTTAACTTTTTGCGAGATACCAAGAAAACACTTATGATATAGTACAGAGCATACCATTCTAAGAGGAATTCAAAGTTTGTTTGATGAAAATCGGGTGTGGAATGAATGAAACATCCAAAAACAAAGTAAACCAAAGCGATCGTAATAAAGTGTGGGTCCCACACTTTATTAGAATCGCTCTTTTTTGGATATCTCAGCCATTTCAAAACCAATTTTCATCAAATAAACATTGAATTCCTCATAGAATTACATGCTCTTTCATATTTCATAAGAGGTTTCTCATTATCTCACCAAATAGAAACCTGAAATTAGGTCTCAACCAAAACTGTACGATTCCTTTGACGAAATCAGGAAAAGATAACATTATCTTCCAGTTTAAAGGCGCTATGTAATGCAGCTGCATTTTGACTTGTGTTGATTCACGATACCCTCAACATCACTTATATGTGGCGAAACTAATACCATATTCGTTCCATATATTTTACAGCAATTTTCCTGCTATTTTTGTTCAGATTACTGGGATACGTCCACAAAAAATAACAACCAAATATAAACTTTCAAACCAAGACTGCTTGTGGCCTCATCTTTTAATCACTGCTAAAGGACAACAAAAGACATTGTAACGCACTTTCCCCTAGATCGAACATAATTTACATGTTTTCCTGCAACGTTTTCGTGGTTTTTGTTGGTCATATTAGTATTATGGAAACATGCATCTTATGCTAGGGGAAGGAGCATTTGTTTGTTAATCGTATAGCAGTTGTAATACTTTAGCAATGAATAGATGCTCTCACATGAAGGATCATTGGTTTGAAATGCTTTTTATCGTGTTTATGGGAGTATCCCAGTAATCTTGATTATAGTAGAGCAGTTATCAAAAAACTTATATGGAACGTATCAGATTTTCGTTTTGCCACATAAGTGATGTTGAGGGTATCATAAATCAACATAGATTTGCACTGCATAGGTCCTCAAATTGTCATCAATGACATTACGTCAAATGTTATTTACTGCTTAAGAAATCCTACTAGTACACACAATGAGGAAATGCAACAAAAATGTAAGGCATTTCAGCTCAATTTTTCAACAACTGTCCAGTCTCGCTGACGCGCGAACTCACGGCCCTCTTAAAGCATCAAATTCCAGGAATAGGATATTTCTCTTTAAACAGTTTTTTAAATTTATTTCCATTGAAATCATTTTGGTCATGGTGTGACTTAGCTCAGCACAGCCAGTCAAAATTGACCCTTTTTTTTTTACATGCCAATAATTCAGCATGATTACATTTTCATGAGTAATATAGCGATGGTGGGGTGGATTAAGAAATTATCATGATAAACTGCCGTTTTCAAAGTTTGAAGAGTTTGACCACAGGGTCTCTCTCCCTCTCTCTTACACACACACATACACACACACATACACACACGCACACACACACACACACACACACACGCACACACACACACACACATACACACACGCACACACACACACACACACACACACACACACACACACACACACATATACACACTATCCCTCACCCTCCCTCTCCCATTCCCTACTCTCTTCTCTTGCTCTCTCTTGAATTCTTCATCGTTAATGTTGCTGGTACTACAGTAGCAGACTGAAAAAAAAGGTAAAGCAGGTGTGAAGTCATTATGTATAATAGACGGTTTACTGACGACTCTAATTGAAAAATATAATATTCCCTCTGAGGATGTGGTAACAAAATATTAACCTATTACATGTTCATACCAAATGCATACAACTTTGTGTATCCAGTTTGTATACATTATCTTTCTGGATGGCAGGTACAAACTTTAATCATAACGTGTACATGGCAGTATTTGCATATTCGTCGGCCTCATGCCAAAAGGGCACTAATAGTGTACAAAGTCTATGGTGTTAAGGCCCTTTTGGCATAAGGCCGACGTATTAAAGCCACTATTTACCATTTGCAGATGAAACAAAAAACACACCTTAGGGCTTCAAAATAGTTCTAAAATGTGAGTTACGGATATAACGAACCCATGTAAAAATATTGATCACTATACCATATAATCATTGTTAAGTATTTGTATTGATAAATATAAAAAAAGAACAATAGTTTTATTAAAGGGATTTCATAGCATTGGTGGAGATGAGGATTTGGCTTTTAACGTTTTGCGAGATACCGAGAAATCACGTATAAATAATACACCGTTCTAAGAGGAATTCAAAGTTTATCAGATGAAAATCGGTTTTGGAATGGCCGACACATCCAAAAGCAAAGTAGAACAAAGCAATCATGATAAAATGTGGGTCCCATCTTTCATGAGGATTGCTCTGTTTAGGATATCTCAGTCCTTAAAACACAATTAAACGTTGAATCCTTCTTAGAATTACATGTTCTTTCATATTTCATGAGGGGTTTCTCATTATCTCACCAAAAATGTTAGAAACCAGGAGAGATTTCCAATATGCCAGTGTATACCATGTAGTCAAGTTTATGGATATCTTTTAAAAGGACTTAGAAATATGCTTTCATGCCATCTGTATATATTCAATGATTTTCAATTCTTGGCATTGCTTGGGATGAACATCTGCATGCATTAGTAATTGTTGCTTGCTTTGACAGGCAAGCCTTGGACAAGCTTTCTAGTAGTAAGGAAAATTCTCTGTTGTATGTAACATTTGACACGCTCTGGGGGCATTTTATGAAACGTTTATCAGATATTTTCTCCGTAAACCTGTTATATAATATATATATATATATGTATATATATATATATATATATATATATATATATATATATATATGCCTCCGCGAGCCGTGTCAGGATGGCCGAGTAGGCGGGGTTCGTTTTGTTGCAGTTTACAATGATCCCTTTATTTAAACTACTAGTCTGTACGCTACCATGTATTATGTTGTGTCAGAAGCAGCTCACCAACACAAGCGGCACACATACCAAGTTCAGCATCACTTAAAGTATGTCACTCCCAAGCGTCACTTGTAGAGGATGTTGAATTGGTACACTTATTTTGTTACCAACTTTTACTACCAACTCTTGCTACCAAGTTCTGCTACCAACTTTTGCTACCAACTCAGTCACGCTAACGTGGAACACCTTTCACACCCATAGTATGGTGGCACAGGTATCGTTGATGGCACGGGGTAAAGTGCTGTATCGCACCGTTACCAACTTCCTCAGGCGACGACTGGAACTTGGATTGGGTACAGGGCATATGCGACAAGTCACATTACCACTATTCCCGAAATCCAACGGCGACGACTGGAACTTGGATTGGGCACGGACTATGCGACAAGTCACATTACCATTATACCCAAAATCCAACGGCGACGACTGGAACTTGGATTGGGCACGGACTATGCGACAAGTCACATTACCATTTACCCGAAATCCAATGACTTGCTAGTTGGTCTTCTCAGGAACGGCGCTCCAACTCAGGAACATGTACCACCACTCTCCAAGCTGTGGTATTGTGGTAGAACCCTCAAGAAGACACAGTGAAGACAGCAGTTCAGGAACACATATACAGTTTATTACACATAGAAGTGAACAACAACAACACATTGAAAATATATCATACTCGGGCTACTTGTTGCGGACTATGTCACACAACGGCCACTTTGTCCCCTCCTATCGCGGAACGAGGAGGCAATTCTGCACGGCAGTCAGGAAAGTGGAAAGTACCCGCAGTAGTGGTTCAAATTATTTACAATGTTGGCGTGGTTACAAAATTCGTACAATGACTATACGTTTTAACAGTATCTCTTGTACATGGTTACTATAATTCGGCATGTATCATCGGTCTTAACCGGAGTTGGTATTAAATAACCCAAACTTGCCCATGACAAACAAGTAACCACACATTTAATAATAAATGTCAAAACTCATAATAATGCATTACCACATTAAAATGTTTGTCCAACATTCCGATAATGCGCCCATTTCTATACTACAGGCACAATCGATTATGACAAATTATAATCGAAACGGTTAAATCGAATCGGTTCCACCGAATTTCGTTACAATATATATACATGTATATATACATATATATATATACATATATGTGTATATGCATATATATATATATATACATGTATGTTTATCTCTTTCATGACACGTGCTCTAACTCAGTTGACTGTAAAAGTTGTGAACAGTGCAAGATCGCTAAATTGATTTGATTTGGGAAATGCACAAGTCTGGAACTGCTGATACAACGCTTCACGAATCAATGAATGCAATATGACTATTTTGGATGAGAGTTGCAATCATTTCTTCTGAGACTTTCCATTGTCTGAACCGTAAGTTAGCGTTCTTTTTTATTCAGTCTCCTTAATCACAGATCGTGTATGCAATTTTAGTTAGCTATATTCAAAGAAATATATTCAGCTAACATACGTCGTATAATTTCTTGTGTTTATCATGCGTTGTAGGAAAGTATGATTATTTTTACAAAATATATATGATAACTGACATCGAAGTTGACATAAAGAGATACATTTGAGTAGTATAGACACCACAATGTGATACATTTATAATTCCATCATTTTCTGATTGGACATTGATGCCTTGAGTAAAGTGTTAGACTTGAGTAGCTAACAAGCTTACCCATAATCGCAGCAGCGAGGTAGCTTTAATTTAGTGACGGACAGTCCGCCGCTTGGCATTGCGTAGTTTCCAATATTACCGCACAAGTTTGTTGGACAGACATAACTACCACAGCTGCTATCAACTTTAAGACATGACACCCTTTGGTTTTAGCTACCCATCACCTTGATATAAAAGACTAATACTGGACAACATAAACTTCTCACATGTCTTATACCTTCTTGTTACTGAATCATAATTAGTTATTAAAGTTCCTCTATACTAGGATGTAAAAATCTGCAAAATTGTTTTGATGATATTAAGTAAAGCACTCAGAGACTAGACTTACTATAATAACCTTTGTCAGTCTCTCTATATACACGCTTATCAACTTTGTCACACTATCACTGAACTGCTGTACATACCATGTAACAACAAAAGATAACAAAGAGAATTTGCGTTTCATGCAAAGAGGTTTACCCATTAATATGTACACAATTTATGCACTTAAAATATATCCAAATGTAACGTCATTGGTTTTGATCAGAGAATTATAGAACATAATAATCATAATGAAATACATACACATAATATTATGCGACAGAACATTGTCAAATAATATTCTATGTATGATGTGCGACACAATAGAAGTATGATTATATTCTCTGTACACGATACTTGTTCATGAACAGTTATAAATGTAGATTAGGACTGTTCCTTTTGCCGCCAAAGATTCACGGTCATTTTGTTTTTCTCTCTCTCAAACCATCCATTGGCTATAATCTTTTAAAAAACTCTGAGTTTGGAAGAAAGTCATCTTGACCCAAACCAACTGCCCTACAAGCTTTCCGTTTTATTGTCTGAAGCAAACGTAATTGCACTCCACATAATATCATGTTTTGGATGGAATAAGGTATAATACACAGTTCGATGTCATGAATACATTTGCTTGTGGATGAAACCAGTCCCTTGACGAGCATTTTTTTTTTAGGTACAGTGTGAATATACCCTGCTGGAAAGAACACAGTGTGAGAACCACAGTGTGAACACAGTGTGAACTCAGTGTGAAATCCCTTCACACTGTTTAATTCGAGCGTTTTAACAGTATGGACAGTGTTTTGAGCCGTCAATTCACAGTGTGAAACAAAGCATTACTATGTGAACACTCTGTGAAATCATCTCCACACTGTTAAATTCGAGCGTTTTCTCATAATCGACTATTATGAACACACTGTGAACATACTGTGAACAAACTGTGTTCTTTCCAGTAGGGTACGTGTAAACATTATGCCTGCGAACAATGTTTCTTTCCTTCATGGAGCTCATCACCCCTCGAGGTATCAATCTGTATCGCTCTCTGTTCATACCACGCTCAGTCACTGCTGAAGGTTGCAATGTTCGGCCTATTCGTAATATTTATGATTATTGAAGCGACATAAGCATCTTACATACACACAATCATCCATATTTTGTAAATTTGGAGTGTCTTCACAAAAACCTGCATGAGACAAGTTTCTAATGGCCATGATACTCCCGAATAGTCCGTGATCTCGACCGTGTTCAGTCTCTGTTCAGAGTCAACTCACACATTATTAGCATCACAAAGATATACAAGCTATCACATTGCTATATTATATGGTATATTGGAATCCAGACTTGAGGGTTCATGTAAACTGTGAGAACTGAAGATATACTCACGGTGGTTATCATGTCATTGTCCACATTGTCCTGATTGCATATGACTGCAAGTCCTAAAATCGAGCGACTTGTGCCACTGGTATCCAAAATTCGTTGTATGTGGGTCGCTTTCGATAAACCAGGAGCTTTTCATGTGTGCTGACAACAACGGTTCCCGGTGAAGGCGACGCGAGACGCAACCATGTGCTGACCAGGTTCAACCGCTGGTTTTGCACGACATTCTCCACAAACTTCCCCTCGGGAGTCATCAGATTAATGGAGAGGATGTCTTCACCGCCCTTGCTGATGACGGCGACGTACAGGTTGTCGTCGCTGTCCGTCGTGCAGTACGAGTGCTCACTGGGGCCACCACGAATGGATGACTTCACTGTTCCATTTTGATCATAAACTCTGATGATTGGGCCGTTTTGAGCGCAGGGGTCACTCACAACGAAGTGACCGGACTTGAAGGTGTGGAGCTGCCACGGTGCACATCCTGAAGTGCTGATTGCCCTGATCAAACTGCCCGTGGAAGTGCTGAAAATCATCACCTTTTGCATGAAGGGGTATCCCGCCAGGATGTTATCATCCTTGTCAACCGCTATGGATGCGAAGCCGGATGCTCCCTGAGTGTCGAAGCGCTTCTTGACTTTGCCATCGCTGCTAAGAAGCTGTAAGGATCCATCTACGCTGGAGACTGCGAAACTACCATCGCTTAACGCTGCAACATCATGGACCTTGACGTCATCCACGACACGACGGCCGCTGCCATTGACGCTGACGACGTCGACGCCACCAGAGTAATACCCGATGACGAGCTGCCCGTCTTTATATGACGTCATGCCATTCATGACGCAGCGTCGGACGGGAAATTCCACCTGTCGTGCCAGACGCCACACCATTTGAGCATGAGTTACCTTTCCAATGAACTGCTTGGGAGTCTCTCTGTCAAAGCGAATCTTTCGAGCAATCTCGAGAACGCGATCGAGACCCGCCCGATCAAACTTCTTCGACAGCGGTTTGTTGATGGTGCTGCCAAAGCCCTCATGCAGAAGCAACATTTCATGGTCCTTGCTCTTCTCCAAGATGATCTCCCCGATGGTATTCACTCTGGAAAGCCTGGACTCGGCTTCCTTAACATTGTACCTGACGCCTTCTACACGTTCTTCCAGAGCATACTGCACCTGCTTCAAGTCATTGATAAGCAGCTGTCGTCGTTCCTCGATCTGTTTGATGTCATCGTCAGCGGCCTGGTTAACCCTTTCAATAACTCTTTTGATTTCCGCCATCGCTTCATTCCTTCGCTGATCGATGATGTAAATGCTGTCAGAGATTTCAGTCGCCCTGTTTCTGCTTTCGGCAAGAAGCTTTCTCAAGTTTTCCCGGAGTTTAATGGCTGCGCTGGCCATATCCATACAATCATGATGTGGCTTGGAATGGCTGGTCAATATGCAATCACGACACACAGATCGCTTGCACGTGTTGCAGTAGAACTTCAAAAGCTCATGTTCATGTTGTTGGCACACCGGTAATTCATCCGGGCCGCTGTCGATGCGCTGTATTTTGGTCTTCCCGCTACGAATGTCTGAAATGGGCGTCACCACGTGATCTCGCATGGCGATCTTCATCTTTGCGTGCATCGTGACGCAGTCGTCGCAGAGAACATGGCGGCAGTCGTGGCAGTACGAGGTGGCGATCGCATCGTCGTCCCCGCACCAATCGCAGATGGCTTCCATGCTCTTCAGCCTCGACTCGTAAGCTTCGAACTCCTCGAAGGCGTCAACCATCCGGTTCATGATGAAGTTTAGGGGCAGACCCTTGACACCATCGCCTGGTAACCTGGTGCACTGCCTACAGATCGGGCATACCACGGTGCTCTCCCTGTCGTTGGTGGTGGCGCATCGCTCGATACACAGCTCGCAGAATGAGTGGAAGCAAGCCAGGAACCTGGCGCTTTCGAACTTCTGCCAACAGATGCTGCACTCATGCTCCTTGCGGAGTCGATCAATGGTCTCTCGCCCTGCCATGTTTTTCCACGGACTCGATGACATCTAACCAAATGCGTTAGGTATGCACTTTGCCAGTCCTCGCAGACTAGGGAAAGATTATGATTCAATTTCAAAATTCCACACCTGTTGTCTAGTTGTCCTCGCGTTTGTCACATCAGTACCTGGGAAAAAGACAACAACAAAGAATGATTAGCATTGCTCTGGATGAATTCATTATGTGCCTCTGGATAGCAATCGTGGCAGTTATTTTCCTTCTAATATGAATTTTTTAAAAGACAGACAATTAGGAACTATTACAAAGATTGTGATGATGATAAAAAAGATCATAGATTAATAGTACTAGTTCTAGGTAGTAAACCGAAGACATAAGATTTAGATTAGCTCTTCCATAAACTCGTTATCATAGTTGTCCAAAATCAAAATATATCACAAAGAAAGATGACTTTTTCATCTTCGTCACATATTTCTATTAAATTGATATTTTGTTCTTGTTCGTAATAAGTCCCGGGTCTTTTTTTTGTGTGGTTTTCCTGCTGGCAAATTTCTCTGCTCAATGTTTGTACTGAATGTATACAAGATTTTCAGTCGTTATTTCCATATTACTAACCGCTGCGCATGTGCTAATCAGACTCTCATTATCTGCTATAGTTTCGGTGACTTTTTTGCGATATCAGTTGGCAGACATTTCAAACAGATAGGTATATATAGAGTACATGATATCATTATAACCATCGTACTGTCTTCTTTGTTGCTGACAGAGCAAGAAATAGTTGAGCGCAAAACCTACAAGAAGGTTAGAAGAGGCTAATTCCAGGGTGAAGAATCACAACTTGTCGTTCCCATGGCCCTCTCCTCCCCTTCCCCCACCCTCTCCTCCTCTGTCCAGTCCATTTCGATTGGGAGCGGGGTACCAGAGTCATGTCTATCCCGCTGGTTTCCTGTTATTCTGAATCAGTCATCACTTCTCCCAGAAGAGGATCCAAGACGTACAAATCTATTTTTGGCTTATGATTGTTTTTTTCTTTCTTTAGGCCTTCAAAACACATACTCTGACACATTCTGACACACATTGGCACCACCACCTACCATTCAGGTAGTAGTTAGTATTCTTTCTTTTAAAGGAAAACACTCCTGTATTTAGTTTATGTATTAGGCCTAAATGATATTATGAGATACAGTGAAAGCCAATGTGGAATTGAACAATCTGTATTTCTTTTCTTCTTTTTTTTTTTTTTTTTGGGGGGGGGGGAGGATGCATGATTGGATTAATTTAGTGTGTCGCTCTTCTTAGATATGAATATTATCCGTACCTTCTAGACGAAGGCGTGCCTTACAATATCATAGCAACGATGCGAGGGACTGTTTACTCCACGTAAAAGATGGAAATCTGTCAATCTTAAGAATTATCGTTTTATATTGTGTGATGTGATGGTGCGCTGCACTATTCTGACATTCTCATATCTTATAAAGATGGAAATCTGTCAATTTTAAGAATTATTTATTTTTATTGTGTGATGTGATGGTGCGCTGTACTCTTCTGACATCACAAATCTTTGTTATAGAGATCCCATTCAGAAAGGGCGAGACACGTCACATGAACTAAAACTTTACCATAAAAAATATAACTTTTAAACGGATTGTCCGATTTTCCCAAATCTTTCACTAACTGTTCGACTAATCTCTCTGAGGAGATGTTCATCATACAGAAAAAACGGAAGATATCACAGGAGTGTGTCGATTCAACAATTTATTCAAATACTCATCACAAAAGGAGGTTCAAAAGCTTCCAGGAGGCTTTTCCGACCTAGCAAAAGCTTACATGTGTATGTATATAAGTTTCATATTTCCTTTATCTCTTTAATTTCCTAACATGGGTTTTTTTTTCAACATTAAATATTCCAAAGTTTCCATTAAAAGAAACTAACGATAAGAAGATCTTTTGAGGACAATAATTGGATAATAGAATCATCATAACAATGTGCAGCAGATGTTATATGTCAGCTAAAGACAGAGAGTTACAGCATTGCATTCATCAACGTGGCATGAGCAAGTTTTTCATTTCCAGCATTACAGAAGTCAAAGCGACAGTTCTATTGTCATGACTATCTTTTGAGGCTGGTAATCCAGAAATAAGGACAGAAAGCGAAGCAAAAGTGACAATGATATCATAATGTATTACAGAGTACGAATACATAGACACGATAAGCCATAATTTTAAAGGGATCGTACAGTTTTGGTTGAGACCTAATTTCAGGTTTCTAACATTTTTTTTGTGACATAATGAGAAACTTCTTATGAAATATGAAAGAACATGTAATTCTATGAGGAATTCAACGTTTATTTGACGAAAATTGGTTTTGAAATGGCTGAGATATCCAAAAAAAGAGCAATTCTAATAAAGTGTGGGACCCACACTTTATTACGATCGCTTTGTTTTACTTTGTTTTGGATGTTTTAGTCATTCCAAACCCGATTTTCATCAAATAAACTTTGAATTCCTCTTCAATTTAATCACTCTACTTTAACATCAAAGAAACTGAACTGTAAAAATTTTATTGAAATGTAGCAAAAACGAGCTAGCTACTATATGGAAGTGTACTTTTGATCTGGTTTCACAAAACATTGACATCAGAGGCTTTGTTTTCCTATTTTTTGTCGCCGTGAATAAGATCGTAATAAAACTCTATCATTATATTATATTACATCATATTATTATTATATTATATTATATTGTATCATATTATATCATATTATATTATATTATATCATATGATATGATATGGTATGATATTATATTATATTATATCATATTATATCATATTATATATATTATATTATATTATATCATATTATACCATATTATATCATATCATATAAATAGTTTTCATGATACAGACGAACTTATTCACGCCCCCCCCCCCATACACACAAAATAAACCTCAGTAACTACACAAAACAAAACAAAACAAAACAAAGCAAAACAATTTCCCTTCATTTTTACAGTGGCATCATTTACGACGTAAATATGAAACTAGTTGAGATGATTACGTCTCGTCGTCACACCCGCTATCACATTACTGATGTGAAATAAAAGGTTTCGATAATGATTTAGCATAAATGTAAAAAAAGGCTTTTGATAATGATTTAGCATAAATGTAAAAAAAATGCTTTTGATAATGATTTAGCAATAAAAAGGAAAGAGATAAACACTCGTCATCGAAAAAGGTGATCAGTGCACCTTTATGATACAGTATCATTATTGGAGCAGAGTTTGTTATTGTGAGAGGATTTCGATCTCAGGGTCCGTGATATGCACACACATGAGGGTGAAAGGTGGAGGGTAGATAGTGAGGGGCCTTGAGATTAACTCAATACCTCACAAGAGGGACAAAAGGGGGAATCGAGAAAAGGGAGCAATAATGTCACGATATGGCCACCCGTCTACTTTCCGTCCTTGCACGCCGTTCGTGGGTCTCGGGCCACGTACAGTATTCTCAACACCGGAAACTGATGCAGATCAGACTCAAGATGGGATCTTACCAGTTTCCCGAAGAAGAGGGTATATGCTTGGAGGCCCCTTGAGGGATTATACGAGGTGACCTTCCCGTGAAGATTCACACTATGATTTGTGGTCTATTTCATGTGAATAGGTGAAGGTGCAATTTATTGTGGGTGTTCATTCATATGAATTTGTTTACAAGAGATTGGGCTTTATTTCGGAGATAGATCCCTGATTACAGGTCATACTCTACTCTGAGCTTGTCCTCTTTAATTTCGTCAGAGGTGGGGGGGGGGGGGGTGAAGAAATATACACTTTACAGGGGGTATTTAAAATGTACTGCTGAGAAGGGCAACGTATCGTCACTTTGGGCGGGGCCAACGCACGTTGTTCGCTGGTGTTATCACAGTCATGACAAGCAACGCCCTCTAACTGGCGCCCTGAAACATTCGAAATAATAATGATAAACAAAAAGAAATGTTCAGAACCCTTCATCCGTTTCTCCCACATACCTAGCGTTAAAAGTTATGTTCCTGTTTTTTATTAGATCGTCATGTGCATTACCCGCTGTTATCCTTTCATTATAGCGTACCATCACTTTGGCGATAGACAGTAGAAAGTACAATTTCAGACTGAGGTTTGAAATAGAAATGAAAAGAAAGAAAGAAAAAGAATTGATCTCTAATATTTTGCAAGCAGTCAACATCCACAGTTCTTATTATGGTTCAAGTCAAAAGACCTGGCTATAACATGTATTATTTCACTATAGGGGATCAAGATGTATCTATGGATGGTACAAACCGAACTAGTTATGTCTATATTCGCGTTCAATAAACAATGCTTAAAGCAATTGGCAAGATAGGAAGTTCGGGGAAGTACAAAAACAGGCCAAAACTTGCAATTTATTGGGTGGGACTACACCATTTTCTCATTGTTTATTTCGAAGAGTCTCCTTTTTTATGTAATTCAAGACCATGTTCAAGTTGGATCCAATAGATCTAGTAGAATTAAAAAAAAAAAGCCCAACAGATTTAATTGTAAAGGATTCATTACAATCCGACCTACGAGAAATTAATGGAATTTCAAAGTTTCATACTATGTTTTCGCGATACAGGAATATGAATAGCAACATGGTTGTAGATACATTCAAATTAGACCTATTATAATCGTCAGTAAGTCTCTACTTTTATTACAAGAAATCATAAAGACGTTTCTTCGCTTTGTCACACATTAGAGTCAAAATATCTTTTGCGTACATTTTTGTTACGTCGCACTTACCTATTATAGGAATGGTAACGGTGGGGAAGGGGTTGTAGCTTTTTGATTACCTACCAAAAACATGCTTTTGATGACATTTTTATGCACAGTCAAATGGGGCCGTTTGCGTACATTATGTCCATCCGGTCAATATCACAATTCGGTGTAGATACGGCATGCAGATTTCAAAATCCTATAACAGTTTGTTGAAACTTTTGCTCAAAGTCATTCTATATCTGAAGTCAACTTGAACGTGTCGCATTGCACTTCAAACTTCTTCCTCCCCCTCACTCTCTGTCACTCTTTCTCTCGCTTTTTGGATTAACTATAGGAGCTCAAACCGAGGAGTCATGGCAACCACCTGTTACAAGTCATTATTGATACCTCCTCTGTGTTTGTCCCTGCTATTTATAGTGCAAACTCACTGACACTAGTTTCAGACAGTGTCTATCAGAACCCGGAAAACATAATAATATATTAGCCTCTTATTTTCAACTGATCCTTTGCCGAGCATAGAAATTATTAAGTGGAAATTATCCTATGTAAACGACTCCAAAACGTATATCATTTCAGTTAACTTCATTGTTAACGACTTGCCACAGACAATACTATTCGAAAGATGTGTGAAACACACAAATCTGCACCCATACGACCTATACTCTACAAAATGAATCACATTTTCTTGAACGATGCGTTCTATTTTCTGGATGGCCTAAGCGGTATCTGTTACTCAGCAGCTAGCTGAAACAACACTTCAATAGATAGATTTAAAATGATTTTTCTTCATCTTGTTATTAAGAACAATGTAGTGGTGGAAACATACTAAAGGAAACCTGCTGAAAGAAGAGGACATAAACATTATGATACAATATGCAGGAGAATTTTAACAATATATGAGGAAATAACATAAACCTGACGTCAAGCACTTACATGGTCAACTTGAAGGAGAACCGAATAGAAATAACCACGTAATTTCTCCAGTGAAAATGCGCTCATTCGTTATGCTTACTTCTCTAAACGAGCACGAGACGCAGTATGCTTGAGAACGTACGTGAACAGGGAGAAAAGATCTGGGATATCTTACCACAGCGTGCAGGTGAGTGCATGAACCATCTGCGCGTTAATCGCTCAATGACAGCTGCTCCCGCGCTCACTTTAAATAGAATACAGTGAGGATTATATATTTGCTCAATATCGTATTATAGTGGAAACAGAATCGAAGGAAAATCCGACAACCATGCGCTTATCCTCCGTGTATGTCCAGAATGATACTTGCACCGATGAAGGTAAAAATCTTAAGTGCGGTTGCAGTTCAGTTTTACATCAATTTTGCATCTATTTCTTGGGCCTGATCACACTTTTGGTTTATCAGTGGCCTGGTTGAGGTTCCGACCTTGGCGCACCATTCGGAATCGAACACGACTCGAAGCTAAAGAAGCAGTTAGTCAGTCAACTAGTCCTTTCCTGTATACGTAAGAGAGGAAGAGGAGAGAGGGATACGGGACTGTCACTTAATTTGAACGTCGTCAGAGAGGGAGACATCTTGGACGCTTTCGCTGAAACCCCATGTCCTGCATCCCAGTTACCATGGGAACTAGCTTCATCGCGTGCGGAGAAGAGGTCCCACAAAGCACTACCAACGGAGTTCTCCTTCACCTCTTAATTTCCGCTTCTTTTTCGTTCTTGCCGTCTCTTCTTCCCGCTCCCCTCTCATATTCCCCCTTCCCCCTCTTCCTCCTTCTGCCGTTCTCTCCAAAGTCATTCCGGAAAATGACTAACACGAAGTGAACTATGATGTGTTATCGTGATGTGGTACGCCTCAGCGTGACAGGTTTTAGAAGGCCTCTCAAAGGATGATTAGGACAGTCAAGCCCTTAATAACCCTTTGGTTGATGTTATGATGTCATAATAACATCAAGCTGTTGGCCACAAATTTGCACAGTCAAATACCTTAACTATACATCATCAATTTTCCCTTGTGGTAAAACCTTAAATCAATTTCAACCCTTTCCTGATGGTCATGTTTAGAAGTGGATTTATGAGTATTGGGTTTCATCTACAAAGGTACGATTTGTGGAGAGGAACAATTAGTATGGAGGGGACAATTTGAAGGCACTTCCTTACTCCTTTAGGTAGCACAATGGACTTGGCGATAATTCACTGTTAATCCATGGATGTTCTCAAAAGTAACTTTGAGCCGCTTTAATCCATAGATAAACAAGAAAAAAAAAACAAACATAAGGAGTTTTGGAGGAAAAAATCTAATTGAATATGATTATGCTTTTCACGTTCAAGTTAGATGTCGCTGTAGAATCGACAAAAGTTTAGTGTTGAGTATCCAATAAATCCATCACGCCTCACAAAAAGAGAATGCATTATGCTTGAACACGCTAAATTCCCACTTTTGCGTTGCATTGTTTGCGCTTTCTTTCCGTTTGTTTTCTTTACATTTTGTACATCTAGGTTGCATCAAACCACTTGGAATCATTACATGTATTGATACGTTTACTTCAGTACATCCTCCCGCCCACTGCATCCCGTTAGAGCAATGTCAAAGACCGTGCATCATTTTGAAGAAAAAAAAAGATGACGATAAAGAAAAAAACAACAGACTGTAGCCACCAGACGTCGAACAAATCGAATCATCAGACAGCTTGAACGTCACGCTTGTGCCTGAGAGAGAATGTAATTATGTTGTTAGCACGTGACATTTTGATAAGCCATGGTAGACGTAGGTACATCAGATCATAAACTTAAAGTACGCGAAGGGGGAATTTGTAGAGAATGTTGGCAAGCATCAAAAAGTGATATTGAATCACAGTAAATACAGAACGCTTAAAGGCAGCGGCGCTGTGTGCAATGAAAAAAAAAATACAGGCCAATTATGAAATGATGCAAATAATACACGGCTCATCTTTATCTTATACGTATATTGACATACGGGCCTTCAAAAACAAATGATAGAAGAAATTATATCCTCTCTTCTTCGAGTACATACAAGCACATGATGTTTCTCGGACGGAGTAATCGAGAAAACTTTTCTTTCAAAAAAACAAACAAACACCCAAACAACTGAACAAGGAGTCGCCAGAGGCATAGTCTGAAAGGCAACAACAATTAATGAGAAGCACTTTACGTTGGCGATGAGCAAATTACATATACCGTGATTTCTTTTTCTTTTGATAAGATAGTCATAACAGTCTGGACAATAGGTGTATATAAACGTTCTTGAATATAATGGTTATGTTTCGTTTCCTAGTTTCTGAGATACTCTTCCAAGACAACAGTGATTGTGTGTTGGTATTTCTTGTCAGGCATCTTTAACCCGCGTTTATGGGAATCAGGTGTACAGTTTAAAAAATCGGCGGGGATTTATCACGCCTCACATGCAGCTGCTTAAAGACCAGGAGTAAACATCGTTTCAAGAAAAAGATTTGATTGCCTAATCTGTTCATACTCCTCAATTTGAAATATATTTGTGTCATACTGTTGTTAAATTTTGCGTATGAGCTATTCATTGCTTTTTCCCGTCTCCATAGATGATTAATATTTCTTACAACACGATTAGACGAGAAGAACCTTGAGATAGAATTATGTTGGATGTTTTGCCATTTCTTTTGCTCTTTGATATTATTGTGTATTATTTCTAGAATTGAAATAAAAAATATATAAAACAAACAAATAGACTCCTTTTTTATGCAGCAGGAGTCATATTTAAGGCTTTCAAGTTGTCACTGTGAAATTGGGCCAGTTTGTGCAGTGAGGATGAAAAATCTAATATTAAAACTCAGGATGCGGGCCCCAACTAATCATTCTTTATCGTTCCAAGCATCCATTAAAGCACACCAACAACTAATCTGCAGGGTAGCCAGCCAACTTTGATGAGATGTTATCAACATCGATAGTTTACTCGCCAAGTCACATCATATAAGATTTACAGAGGCACACATGTTCAGGACATCCATTACAAAGCAGTCATTATGGATGTCTATACTCAATTTAGTATACATCACTCCTGCCATGTACGAGAAAAAGCGACATTTTGCGCAAATAAATTCTTTGCAAAGTCTTGACGAATGTAAGTTTATTTTGGTTTTAGATTGCATACACCCGACTGGTTAACCATCGTGTCCTACACTCTATGTGAGTGCAATGTAAAGTACATGACAGTACAATGTGATAACACGTCTTGTTTTTTTCTCTCTCCTTCCGAGGCCAAAAACAAATGATATAACGCTTCCAAGCCTTTTGGGTTCATGATGGCTGCAACTACATTAAATTACAGCACTGGGGGAAGTGTCCTGACGCAATTTTAAAGAAATTACAGAAAAGGGATGATGAAACATTATTTCCAGGTATTGATAGTGAAACTATCAAAGTGAAGGAGGCAGAATATTTCCCCTTAGCTCACAAGCGCGGATGGGTGAGATTACTGTCTCTACACTTAGAATGGACTCTGGCGAGGACAAAATGATATCCTCCGTTTGAAAGTATTTTTTTCATCGTTTCATCACGTTTGCTAATTTGCATCTATTCTCAGCAATGAAGATCATTTTTTTAGCGTATTGTAATACAATATTTCAATGGCGGATGATCTAATCACTTTCAGTAAGAAGTCACGGCCGTGGGATATCCACATAATTATATAATGAAATTCTGGTCCACCAAATACATTCCAACAATGTGCAAACAACTAGAGAAAATAATCAATATATTACGACAGTACTTATACCATCATGATATATTCCCTTAGCAAAACAACAACAACAACAACAACAACACAAAACAAAACAAAATAAAACAAACAAAAGTGTAGTTTTTGTATATTATTATATACATACAAACGAATGATAATAAATGCAGCAGATTAAAAACAAAATAAACAGATACCATTCGTATCCAAAGTTTACCTACCCATCTACATTTGTTGTTGTTGTTGTTGTACATACGGAAATAAACACAAACATTTTGGGGTAACGCTAATGGTCTAACTTTGCATAAACTGGATAAATATCACCATGCATAGATATTCATAGAGAATAGAACGAGTCCTGCACACGTGATCTGGGAACGTTGATATTACCCGGATGTTCAAAAAATTATAAATACATATACAATACACGTTGTATATGTAATGAACAAGACACAAAAACAAAAACAGACATGCGAAGAACCTCATATTCTGGCCAATTAACACATGAATGAAAATATCAAGTGAACAATACCATCACACGACTTTGGTAAATATGCAGGGAAAAATATATAGGCCTACAGGTATATATTCCACGACAAGGTAACGAAGGTAGGATAGTCAGTGATAATTCACGCGAGTAATGTACCTTCATGGTAACCGCGATGGCAAAAAAATAATTGTATAGGCTTACCAATTTAACTTCGGAAGGCTGCATGCCCCTACATTTGCAGCATTCACTTCTTGTCTCGTTAGATCCTAGATGTGCTTTTGATTTAATCATAAGATTTCATTGTTATTCCAAGCATGACCCAATTTGATCATCTCCTATTTCGTTCAAGCTATAACTTTGTTCATCACGTATAACACTGTATAATGTCACCTGTGCAATTCCACTCCAAGATCCAGTTGACTATTTTATACATACGATAGAGTAAAATAACACAAGCAGAGTTGTAGGAGACTACTCAACTCGAACATGAAGTAATGATTAAAAAACTTACTGAAAGTTTTGACGTTTCATACATTACATCATGTACTTTCTCAAGCTACTGACGCTGGTCGCACTCACATTTTGAAACTTATGGGTTGATAATTTCATCACCTTACACCTCTCCCATTAGTCTGTTAAAAAGATCATAAAACTGTTTTTCTCAATAAAATGGCAACATCATTGCTCTGATATCACAAAAAACCCCGAACAAACAATAATATGAATAGACAGATACGAGTTTTTCTTTGTGAATTCATGTTAGATATTATCACATCAAATGAAGACTTTGCACGATTCGATTGAAGACTTCTGCGGCGATGCCTCTATCACCCCATTAAATTTGCATATATACGTAACAGGGGCGGATCCAGGAATTCTGTAAAGGGGGGCGTGACTAATATTTCTCGTGCCACTTCCGGGTTTCATTTCATTGGTTTTCTTTTTATTTCTTTTGGTTTTTTACGAAAAATAAAGGGGGGGGGGGCGTGCGCCGGTTGCGCCCCCTCTGGATCCGCCACTGCGTAACACAGTAAAATCGATCGCTGCTTCTTGAAAATATGTGTAGCTTGAAAGTATCGAGTTCCTTATAATATTCAATATCTTAGTTTGATGACGCTTCTTCTATTGTTCATTTGAAGTCACTCTATTTGAATATGGGATGGATTTCACTTCAACTTTAGACAGGTATTTACTGTAATCTGGCTATACCTCTATTCAAATAATAGACTATATGCACCTTAAAATCGTTGGGGGAACTGTGAGGTTTCCAAGACAGGAAAGCATTGTATCACTGCATCCTGTCTAGTTCCTTTATCATAAAAAGCAACAACAATAACAAACACAACAAAGCAAAACAAAAACCGGGGCATCAATCTCCACCTTGGCTACTATACCATCACTACTCAAACCAGCCTAATTTGGATTTGGCGCATTGTCAGTGATGTAAGCGGGCATTTGAGGGCGTTCACTGTTACTCAAGAAGTCTACTTCAGCAAGAACAGCGTTGATATCACTACGGAGCTCCATGGGCGTGACCGTTGAATCATATCTCTTGAAGGGAACGCCCTGCTTGTTCAACAGGAACTTGTTAAAATTCCAGGTGATGTCGCCAACTTGGAAGGGGGACCAATATCGACCCTTTGGGTCGCCGATCTCCATCTTGACCGGAGGGCAGGATTTCTGTTTGAAAGAGACACAAAAGAAATTATTTATGCTGAGTCCAAAAGAACCTTGCGATGTTCTTCACGTGTACCTTGGCTTCACAATGTACTGTCCCTAACGTTTCCATATGCTGTGCCTATATCTAAATCTATGATTCAGTTTATAATCATTCTAGAATTTATTGAACCGATAATCATTGTCAATGATTGCATTCTATCCAATGTATCCTTCATGATCCCGATGTGGTCGGACCATACCAACAGGTACCTGGCAATGTTATTTTGTGAGTGTAGTGATAACGCTGAACAGGCTAGAATGCGTAAACAATATTGTTTCGTTATTTTCATCGTCACAAAAACTATCATCGTTAATATTTAATTCAAATTCCAATGAAAGGTTTTCTATCATGGATACAAGAATATCTGATATCATTGGCTCTTTAACATTAATATCTCGTCGTAATTGTACTTGTAAACAAAAGGACAAAACAAAATTGTTGAATGGCTCATGAAACACATACCGACAGACACGCACATAAATAATGGGGAATATTTGGAGTAGCAGGCTATACTGAAACATATATTTTTTGTCGTTTACAATATCAACTCGTGGGGGAAACCAAAGAGCCAAGACTAAAGACAAAGAAGAGTAGGTATTTATCCCTGAAATGGAAGACTCGCCTTCAGTTTGTCAAAGAGCGGGTGCGCGTCGGGCCCGTTCACCGCCACCTTCGCGGTGACAGGGAACCTAGGTATGTAGCCACCGCCAGGTCGCACATACTGCAGCGAGTGTAAGATCTCCACCCCTACACCGGGCTCCTGCAGCCCAAACTGGTTGCACGGAAAGGCCAGGATCAGGAGGTCGTCGCCGTACTCGTCCTGGAGAACGTTGAAGTCGAGATACTGCGAGGTAAAGTCGCAGAATGAGGCTGTGTTCACGATGAGTACGGCCTTACCGATGAAGGAGTGGTGTGTGACCACTGATAATGGGTCAACGATCTCGATTCCGGTGATTGGTTCTACATCCCTGTAGCAAAGTGATGACAAGGTGGATGATGACGCCTTGGGCAGGAGGGACAAGGCAAGAAAGGCGTAGCCGACGATGACGAGCTGGTAGAAGCAGGAAGACATGGCTAATGCTGTCAAAAGGGATCTAAACATGCAAACACTTCGTCACAATTTCGACGAGTCGTCGGCTCAATGTGCTGGTTCAAACAGCTTCCTGGGCAGACTATCAGGTTTCAGTCCTACCAGTTTTCCTGTCCACTCTGCCACGGCTGACGGCTTCACGAAGCTCCTCACAACATAAACAGGAGACGCCCAATGGTGCTTGTCGTGCATGATAAATGAGGCGCGACATTATGCATGCACATCATTAGGATATTGACACAACATCTGAGAACGATCTAGACGCCATATGGACAAAATATCGTCCACCACATATTCAGTATCCAGGATGCATAAAAGTACTGCTAATATCGCTACCAAAGTATTTGAGCACACAGCTGATTGGATGTATGAGATTCATACTCCATCTGTGGAAAGGCTGCGTCTATTGCATCTATTGAGCGCCATGAGCATCATTATTTCAGCGATTTATAAGAGGCCACTATTATCATTATTAAGTCCTGTACTTTATGCCGCCAGTTGTTGGTGTCAATTTTGGCATGATAAAATCAAGACTCTACAAACAAAATTACATATTCTGCAATCCTGGAAGTAAAATCGATGAAAAAAACAAACATAGCAGCACACACACACACACACACACACACACACACACACACACACACACACAGTCACGTAAAATACAAGAATTAAAAATCAGTAAGGTTGCATGCACTGACAATAAAATAGGAATTTGTGAGAAGGTAATTTGATAATTTGAACACGACTTTTTTGGATTCTTCAGAAGAATGCATGTTGTAGGATGAGTTGACTGATGTATGCTCAGTAGAGCTGTTAATTCAGTGGAATTGTACGATATTCAAATTGCGTCTGATGCATGCATGGCTGGGGAGAGGGAAAGGTGGGATGTTGCACAGGGAGGTGAAAAGAGATGATATTTTTCGTTTGTATCATCATCTGTGTTTGTTTGTTTGTTTTTTCAAATTTGTATCTAATTTGTGACTAATGGCTTGCTCAGCATATTTCATATCTTCTCTGAAAGATTTGCTGAATGTGAGGGGAAGGTTGGGGGATCTCTCACCTTTGTATCCAAACATTAATTTAATTAATTACTGTTTGTATCCAAACACTCATTTAGAGTTGCCATTTTCTGTTCTTTCAAATGTTTTGTTATACTGGCCAACACACTAACATAGCCACAGTATGTATATTCAATATGGGTCTCTGCTGAAACTCTGCTGTAGTACATCAACAAAGTTGCAAAAATTTTTGTGACAGTTCCTTCCAAAGAGCCTAATGCCATCCCACAAAAGTCGCAAGGTACATGAAACTGATACACACTCTCTCCCTTCCTCCTTCTTTGTTTGTGCTTCCTTCTTTCATTTGTCTTTCTGTCTATCTCTCCCTCTCTCTCTGTTACCACTTTACCTTCTCTCCTTTCTTTCTGTCTCAAATTACAGCAAACTCTCTCATTAAAATGACCTGAACATGAACATTTATAGCATCTCATAGGCTTCTGTGATGGTATCAATTTGAAATCCTAAAGCTTTAGATAAAATCAGTACGTACCATCATTACAAAAATGGCCAAATATTAAGAAGTGAATGGTATGCATATATGTTCGGTCTCTGACACACGGATTGATATTGAAATGCAATAATTATTTATAGTTCTTTGCTTAGATAGAACTACTTCATATAATTGCATTTTGCTAGAAAATGCGGCAGTGATTACAAAAAATATTTTGAGGCTGAGAAATGGACCTAACTAGTATCACACTTGACCTTTCAACTGCTTTCAGCCAGACAGCTGGCCTAGAATAGTACTAATGACAAATGAATCAAAGTCAGAATACCGTGCTTATTGTGCAATGATAGAGTATTCAAGGATTTATTCAACATTCATTCTCTGAAACCATCTATTCTGTGTCAGACACAAAAAACTTCTGAACTGATGATACATGATTGGCGTCACATTTCAATTCAACACACCACAGGTGTTGTGTAATGCATTATTACAATTTCATTGAAATAGGAGAACACACATCTTGTCGGTTAGTGCGTTCACACTGGCAGCATGACAAGGCATTTGGTCTCTGGCAGCAACATAAAGGTGGGAACGGACTGAACCAAGCCAGATAACAACATTCATTCAAGTTCATTCACTCCCTTCAAGATGCACTCTACAGGATACTGAATGTATCCCCTCCCGGTTTGAAAGCTTCCGATTTGATCACCAAGATCCCTATTGCATCAAAACAAAACAAAAAAAATTGTCTGTGGAAACCACTTGATTATGTTGCTCATCTATAAGGTGAGATCAGTGTTAAACCAGCACATTTTCTGATGAAGCGTGCAACTTATCAAATTCATTTTATACCTTTATCTCCTATCAAAATTCTGTTCAAGGTTGTCGATCACAGCAAAACTGATACAGAACTGTTGAAGAAAATAAGTCTGATTTGCAATCTTAACACAAACAACTGTGAGCCGACAAAGAAGTATCTTCATCATGTAAAGATGGAAGACGGAAAACCTGTCACATCATGTTCACTTCTTCTTAAACTTTTTTTTTAGTGCTTTGTTTTTACGATTAAAAAAACACACACAAGCTGAATGACAATGATTATTGATCAGTCTAGCACATAGCCACATGATTCAACACTGCACAAGAGCTTACTTTTACGGCCCATTATGAAGGACAATGTCTAGTTCTTCCACGGGGGAGCAGAACACAATGTTCACAGCATCCAGAGTATTTTTCCCACTGGTCAGTATAAAAATGGAATGTAGCTATTTCTGTTTGCCCTTGGTCGTATGAAGGAGTCCACCAAATACAACGATGAAACAGGTGACTAAGCACCAGTCTGTCTGACATAAAACATAAAGCTAAGCCCCTGAATGTGTTCCTGAACATTTGCAAGAACAGAAGGAAGGAGACAGGAGCACATTTCATGCATTTTGGTGGCTACCTTTCTATCCGCTCAGCAGTCAGAAACTCACCGCTGAAAAAGCAGTTTGCAGCCTTGCGGAAACATATATCTTATACTCTTTTTATAAACTCTACAGGGAATATGCCCCTTGAAATAACAATATATTATTCATTCAGATATAGCTCTTTTAATATTCAGGATCAGCATCTTCATCAATGTGATGAGAGCATTAACGAGAAAATTGGTACCAAAGTCGACACGTCTCATTTCTGAGAGTTTCATAGTTTGCATCACCAGCATTGGAATGCTGTGTGATGACATCTCTAGCATCAATACATGGTAGAGTCAATGCAAAAATCTAGCACACAAATCAAAAGCCTTCAATTCAAATTTGATACCATTTCTTTCAATATATAATAGACATATTTTTATATTCTTATCTCTCCATATATCATCTTGCTCCAACCACCTAACAGCAGAGTCAATATCTCGGTCTAAGCAGCTGTAAGACAGATGGACTTGTCATCTCATTGAAGACTGCAAATTGCTTTTCCACTGCAAAATGTATCCCATGGCAATGTGACGATAGAGATTTGTGACAGAGGTCATACAGGAAAATGACAAAGGGCAGGAAGAGAGGAGGGGGGGGGGGGGAGGGGGTAAGAAAGAGAGTTTTTGAACAAACCTACGTGCCCTGTTCCTTTCACTTTCAACCAGGCACTATGGCACCAATATTAAAGTGGTTTCCCATTGGTTAAAACTCCTCAGATTTGTCCAACAGGCTCTTCAACACAATTTTACTTAAAAGGGAGATTTGCCTTGAAAGCCCACATTTGTAAAGCCCTGCAAAAATTCAATCATATCAGAAAAACTGTAGGAGCCTAATGATGAAAGGTTTATTATCATTTTAGGGATTCTTTAAAACGAGATATGTCTGCCTCAGGTGTGATTTTACGTCAACTTGATACTTGAAATCTGTTAGTCATATTGCTATTCTATTGGGCAATATAAACAGCAGCAAACATACTATTGATAAGGGAAAATGCCTTGTTTTAATTGTCACTTATCAGTGACCAGTCAAATATACCTCCACATCTCATCATTCGGCAAACTCACCGTGGAATGACAAGGCTGGCGTACTGTGTTCAAATGTCACCATTTTCAGTAGTGTTGCCATTAAGTCACAACAAAGAAGCACCATTCTCTTTCACAACTATGTTGGAGGAACAAAACTTATCCTGATATCTAACACATTGCATGATACAAGGAGGTTCACTGATAACATGAGGTATAAAGTGTCTACCAACATCAACAGCAAGTTCTTTGGTAATGCATGGCAATGCTGGCGGATGTAACACAGCACACAAAACACAGAATATAATATACGCTCTGGAGGAATATGCTACGAGGCGAGGGGAAGCGTGTGAATACAAACTGTAACAGAAAACACTGCTGGGTTGAGGGGATGATATAACATTGGAAAATACTTAACTGTAAATAAGACTAGGCATTCACTTTGTGGGAATTTTTTTTCTTTTTTTTTTGCAACAAACACAACTGTAACGTACACTGAATGTGGGCTGGAAAAAAAAAAACCAAAGTCTGCTTTTCTTTGGTGACATGCTCAACTATTTGTAGGGCCTATCAAAAAAATATACATAGATATTGTTTAATCGTCAGGAAGGGAAGGGAACTAATACAAAAACATGCATTAGATATCACAACTATTAAACTCTTTATACCACCAACTGGGCAGTGTTTTCATGTCTTTCTCTGTCTTGAATATAAAGGATTAGAAAATTGAACCCCCTCTCTCTTCTCCCCACCCCATCCCATTAAAAAAGAGAAAAGAAAATGCTTTATCAGTTTCCAATTCTAACCAAGGTAACTAATTGTGCCATTTGACATGCAGTTCATCAGCTTTTTTTATAGAAATCTCTTCAAAATAAAGGCCTATCAAAAAATCACTTTGGATACAAATTTGGAGGAATCATTATTCGGATACACCAATGATGGTTCGGCATGCTCCCTGCAAAAACGTCGTCCCTACTTCTTCTGTAGAGACTGGTAGTATGTGCTGAGGATTTGCCAGGCCTTCGGTGCCATAAAGCCGTCCGGTGGGGTGTCTCCCTCACGTGCCAGCTTGCGCATGCGGGTGCCTGATATGAAGTCAAAGTCCTCCTTCTTCTCGGGTTCGAAGAAGTCCATGGCTTTCTTCTTGGTGTTGTAGGCGGCGACGCGGAATGGGATGATCTCGAGCTGGGTGAGACCGGGTGCCATGGTGAGGACCTGTAGTCATGGCAATAAGATAAGTGCAGATGGATGCTTGAAATACAATTGCAAATAATTACTGTCCACTAAAGAAAAAATGGTTAATTAATAAAATGTACGGTTAGCTTTCTAGAATGACTGCAAAGAAAGTGACGAGGTGAAATATATCGGACAAAAATATAAATGAATATACAAATCAAACAAACATAGCACATATGACATTTCATATAAATTTCTGCATTATATCTGGAATGATGGGATACAGACACAATTTGATGGAATACTGTATATGCAATAAATTTCACGGTAGCTTTAATTTACATAAATTTTGCATGTTCTTAAACATATACTTGCAATCTTAAAAAATTCATTAAATACTGCCATCCATATCACAAATACAAAGGACATCATATTCAAGAAACTATAGCTAACTAACTTCACTTCTTTTGAGGGGGTGAAAATAGTTTGCAAGCTAAGAAAGCATTAGTGGTTCTTGATCATAATATTCAGCATCTTCTGAAAGTGTCCCTCAAACCAAATGCACAAAGACATGCTCATAAAATACATGCTTTTTGGATATGACATAGGTGATGAGGAGACAAGACTGTGTCAGAGATGAAGAGTGAGATGGAGAGAGAAACAGAAATTGGAACAGAAACAAAAGACAAAAATTGGGGGAGAATTTGTCGACTTTCAGAGATCATACTTTAGTCATGCCACACCAATCAAAGCATTAGTTCATGTCCAGACACACATAATGAAATGCGCTGCCTACTGCATGAACATTACTGCAGCGATGATTTTTTTTTTTTCAGAAATAACCTGGACTGCCTACATTTGAACTAAGTATTACTAACAAACTTGCTGTACATCAGTTGGATATTAGCTAGTGAGGGTGTTACTATCCTTAGAATCAAAACTCAAACAGACTTGGTAGTCTTTATGTTAGTAAATAATCATCATTTGTGATTTCTATAGAGAACACATCTGAAATTAATCCCTGTATGTTGTCTTATTGATAAACATCATCTACAAGAATCACCACACTAAGGCCTGTGAACTTTTCTACACACTTTTCTTCACTGGCGGCTACTTGACTACTCTGTCTATAATTGTTTCCTTTAGGAAAATTGATACCAAAATGATAAATTATTGGCCAAAAAAAAGTGAATAAATCCCAGAAAATTGTTATTATGTGATTATCAAAACATTCTGTTTTCTTTAAAAAAAAAAAAAAAAAAAATATATATATATATATATATTTTTGATGATAAACCAATATCTGCTTGAGAACCAGTTACTTTTGTGTCTTAAACATGAGGCCAACCGAGCTTCATACTCATTATACTTACTACCTTGAGTCGCAGAAAACCTTCACTTTAGACAGAGGAAAATAGCACCATTTATTGATATCTCACAGATTATTGGAAAGTGTGAGGATTAGTCACTTTTGGGAGATTAACTCTGATTTTGAGTGTCTTTGATGCAGGGTCCAGGTCATTTCTTGCCATCAATTAAAAGCAAGGCTCACGTCTGATTCTCTGACATGGCCCTTCCGTCGCTGCAAGGTGGCACGGCGTATGACATAGTCGATTAGATCCGCTACACACGTGTGCCGCCCCTCACACGCACAACCTAGCCACCGGGGGCTAGGCGGGGGAGATGATTCGTGCGACTGGGTGGAGATTAGCCAAATGAGTTAGGAGAGAGAGGGGAGGGCGGATCAGGGTAGGGGGGTCAGTCTAGAGACAGAGAAACAGGACATGAACGAAGAGTGTGTGCGTGTGCATGACATGTTAATGAACAATGGCAAGCTCCATCACCAAATACTGTTCTACCACACCACTATTGTGTCCAAACATGAACATGGGACAAATATATATCACTGTCCAGCAATCAAATTTGTCGCCTTCTGGAGATATCTACAGCACGAAACGCTACTCTTTCATGCCTCAAACGAAAAGCTGCAACAAAATTTACAAGCTTCCAGTCTTGTTTGTGGCCCATAAGAGCAATAATGACTGCAAATGCCAAAAACTTGGACAGCATATGCCATTTTCAGACTGCTTTTGTGACCACAGTGTGTTTGTGATGTGTGAATCCCATGAGAGAAAATCTATTTATTGATGATGTACGGAATTCACTTTTGTGAAGTCAAAGAATTGCTGGAATATTTGAATTTCAGGATTATCAGAGTGAAGCATATTTTACAGAATACAGTGCTTGAAACAAAACAAACCCCAACATTAAACAGGAAAAATGAAAGAGTTACTCAAAAGCAGATAAGAACACACAGAAGAGAGTATTGGTTTAAAAGAGACAGCTGGTTATACACATGCTAGCTTAAATTCAACCGCTGGATTAGCTCATCCTTTGTACCCTCCAGAAGCCCAAGACAGACAATGTAACCAAACTCAATGATGAGTTCCAATAATGTCATTACCATCACCATAACAATGATTTCTTTTGTTACTATCACATGTTAGTGTTTTCCTTCATGATGTACCAAACCAGAACTGTGCCAAATACTCACACGTCGGCCATGGGAATGATCGTAGAGGTCACCAGATTTGTCTGGGTGGGGCATTCCGGCTGGGTCGCGGCCCACGATGTAGAAGTTGGCCCCGGTGGACATACGAGCCTTGGCGTGCCATTGAACCTGTACAAATGAAGAAAACGAAGCTCCTATGGTAAGATAATGTAGGGGCATGGAATATTTCAAGGTGTTAAAATTTTTTGCATTTGGCATTACATGGAGCTGGCATAAAAACGAGTACATGTGAACATTGCTTTTAAAATCACCTAATCTTGTATTTTCTGCAAAGTCGCTGGGGTGATAAGACCTTGTATCTGCAATTTTGGTGAAAATGAGTTTTTTGGATTAATGGTCAAATAATGGGTTAAGTGATGTCCTGTCCAAATCCCAACTGTCTTACTCCAAAAATGAAGCCACCACGGCATGTCAAAGGAAAGGCTATCCTATTCGCCACAGTGCTTTGGCCGCCATGTTTTTTGGCTCTCCTGAACATTTGAAATTTGGTAGATACGAGGTCTTATCGCCCCAGCGACGAATTATGCTTATGGTGAATGCATATGTAAATCACAGTCCACTATACGCATGTATGTGTCTATGTTTTGTCATGCTGTAGCTGGTGTCTATATACCAATGTGTAGGTTATTTGTGTATATTCCTTTTAATCAAAATTTAGCATTACTACTTCATGTCCTACCAAGAGTGTCAAGATTTCCCGCAAGATTAACAACACTACACATTATCCCGCCGGGCTGAGAGGAAACAATCAAGCATGTCTGCCCACTTTCACAGTCTAGTACTTGCCACTTTATCTTAAACATCATTAATCTGGATCAAGGCTCACATTTTCTTCCGTCAGGAATAGCTTGAATATACTAGGTGTTACAAAAATTATTTCCCACTTTTGATCCTTAATAGTTCAAAAACTATACATCAGATAACACTGAAATTGATATGAGCCATGGCTGAATAGTGTGCAATTTTGTTGGAGGCAATTTTAAAATGAAAGCATGATTCACTTTCATTATATTAAACATTGATTTTTCAGTTAGGTTTCAGATTTCGCTCTATTTTCAACCCTCTGTACAAAACTTTAACTTTGGACAAAAGTTAATTGGTTCCTGCGTAAAGTTCAGAATTTGAAGAGGGGGTTAAAATTTGACCAAAATCTGGACCCTAACTTTGAAATTAATCATGGATTTCATGAAACCGATACATGTTTTCATACTCAAATCACCTCCAACTAAATTGTACACTATTCAGCTATTACTCATATCAGTGGCAGTGTTATCTGATTTATAGTTTTTGAGCTATTAAGCACCAAAAGTAGGAAATGCTTTTTGTAACACCTAGTATTATTACGCTTTCTTCTCTGGTGCTTGGTACCATGATCCTAATTCTGATGACTAAATAACGTTGCATAAGGGTACATAGGTGTACTTAGATGAAAGGCTATAAGGAAACCATGAAATGTATGATCTAGGTGAGAGCACAGTAAGAATTTAAACATCAATGACAATCCTTTCAAGATATATGATTTGTTTTCCTGCCATGCTTGATTAATATACCATGAGGTTAGGAGATGTAGATGCTTACATTGCATTAGAAAGTCCTAGAGATCTGGGTGAACAGGCCATCTTATAATCAGTAACACCTAATTTGCTTGGATAACCTTTATATAGACAACTTTTAGTAATACACAATCAGGATTAACTAAAAGGAGATATCAAATACTTGCAATGGAAAAACCACTGCACTACAATATGTGACAAGAGTGATTTCTTATAACTAAATGTATGGTAACTGAATTATTTTGAGGAGAGAGTGAGGGGGGAGGGGAGAGGGGGAGAAGTGAAAAGGGTGGTGCTGCCTCACCTCTGTTGGTCCTGCATACATCATCGGGGATGGGAAGATGGCAACAACGGTAGAGTCTGGGTCCAGGACGCCTTCGTCTAGGATGGCAGCATGCTGGCGCATGCGCACATCAAGAGGCACATCATCGGCTTTGGTCCAGCCACCTGGTTGATTAGGGGAGATGGACATCGAGGTGACACAAGCTTCCATAATAAACATTAGCATCTCATTCTAATCAGGCTTTACTAAAGCACAAAGACTTTCGGTAACTAATAAAGAATACTTTAAAAACACATTATCCAGGGCTCGAAATTAGCAGTAGCCTGCGGCCACTGTCACTGAAAATTCGTGTTGGGCCACCAAACTTCCAAAAAGGTTGTCTTTTAGTGGTCCAATTGCGTAACAAAGATGGATTGTTATGTTTGCTTACATTTATTTTTCAGGCTAACCAAAGAAAAAGTTAGTATCGTGACCAGCATTATCCTCTGTAACCACTGAGCAAAGTGGGGCAAGGCTTTCAGAACTGGAAAGAAGTAAAACATTAATAAGCAGGTGAACACTGACTTGCTTAAACCACAATAATTTGTATTCAACAATCATTTCAACAAATGGTATGACTCATTTGATGTCTGAGATGATATTCCATCCTTACCAAGAGGGTGGAGGAGGAGGGTTGGTTTCTTGTAACCACGCTCCTTCAGTCTACGTTTGGTGTCGTTCATCAGCAGGGCGTGGCCATTGTGCACCGGGTTACGCAACTGGAATGCAAAGACGGCATCGGCGCCGAGGCTCTTGAACTTGGCTCGCAGCTCGTTGGGGGTCAGGCGGTAGTCGTCCAGGCCATCGTTCCAGCGGATGCGCTCCAGAACCTCCAGGTCACCGCCCACCAGCCAGTCGCCACTCTCCATCACCATCTGGTATAGAACACGACATAGGTTAAGAGGGATTACTTGAGGGTAGTAACAAAGTTTCAAGTAGCTTTTCGGTGCCTAGCTTTTCGGTGCCGATTGGCAAGATTTCACAAAGTATACATATATTTTGGGGAGCGACTGTGACATACCAACCCTCTTTAGAAAATTTGGTCTGACTTATTTGGAAAGCAAGTGGATGATATACAGTGAGAAAAGAAATTTAACAATACAGCTGTTCTTCCTGTTCTTACTGATCAATTAAAATACAAAAAAACACCCCAAAACAGCAACTCAATCGATAAAATGATAGACGGTGCTTAATTCTGCCTGCAGCAACTGTTTTTAATTCATTTTTGCTGTTCTGACATGTCAAGAGAGAGAGAGAGAGAGAAGAGCAAAAAGATAATTTGCCCTTTCCTTTCCCTGCCTTGATATTCAAGTGCTAGCCAGATAAAATGCAGTGTGCAGAGCAGCCAAACTCACCTTGATGTAGGGGTGATCTGGATGGGAGGTGCCCCACTGGCGGCAGCAACGCTCCTCCTTCCTGTGCAGGTAGAACTCAGGGGTACGAAGGATGGCGATGCAGCGCCCCTCGTACTTCAGCGTGAAGGCCGGCTCATTCTCCAGCCGCTCCTTGTCCTCCGTGTGGACGGGCAGGACAATGGGCACAGACTGGTTGATGGTGCCACCTGTGAACATGGTCAAGAGATGGACAGTGGACATTAAGAGTTTTTGTTCTTGTTTGTTTTCCTTTACCAATATTCAAATAACTTAAATGAAATCTGATCAGCGAAAATTGCCATGAATCTGTTAGTTCTGCTTGTACGCGAGTTCCTGCAATTCAAATACCTTTGTGCATTTCTCCTTAAAATAATGTACAAGCCATTCAATTAAACATGATTTCAAAAATCAGTAAAATAAGTCAGCACCTTAGCTTATAATCTGAAGGTGTGATTTGGAAATGATTGAAAACCGAAGGCAAAAAAAAAAAAAAGTATTAATGAATACTTTAACTACTAAACCTATAATCATTGAACATATGAATGGCAGTCACTGAAGGTGATTCCAAATGTAATCATTTCATACACATATCATACGCTGGCTTACACAGATTCGTTTTCTCTTTCAGAACTCCAATGGTAGGAGCCCTGTTATTTGAAATTTAATAATTGCCAGCATGCTACACTAAGAACACATGGGAAAAATCAATATTTGCCATTGCTTATGTTAACAACGCTTGAAAGATTGCCTCACAAAATTAATCCAAGAACAATATTGAATATGTGCCTTTCATCCAGCTGCTAATATTGAATCACAAAACAATCCCTGCACTTGGCAAACAACTGTCGCTGCAAAATGTTTAATGAGAACTATTTCCTCTCATTTCTGACCTTTCAAATTTGTTTTGGGAATAAAAAAATCTGCTTGCTTCTAGTATACCTGTCCTCATTTTGTATCATTACAAAGGTCTGAACACTAACCTTTTAATGTCAAACAGAGGTATGATGACATGGTTTGTTTGTGAGGAACAGTTTGAAACACATTGTATCTCATCCCATTCTAATATCCATCAAAGAGGGTCACAGACGACTCTGGGGGCCAGGACTGCCAATGTACTGAGCATCGTGCCAACAGAAATGTTGCCACGTTGTCACAATTTTGCCATATTTTTAGAGCTTGAGTGGGTGCTTCACAGAAATGCTTTGAAGCTCAGTGTAAAAGTATTTGTTTGTCTCCTTATTTGTGTTTGGTGGCAATACTGGTATAATATCATCACTATCACGCAGGAATGTGTACACACATGACCAATGTGATTAATACATACACACTAATAGTGTGTTCAAGTGGAACCAAGAGATATAGTTCTTGCTTTATTTAATGTCCTGCGCGCCCATTTTTTTAATTTTTTACCTTTTAAATTAATATTGGCTTGACAACTCATAGGCTCTTGGAAAAGCATATAAAAAGAATAGGCTCATCTATCATCTCAAAAGAAATGACTTTTGGCGAGAGTACTAATTAATACAGAAACAACATGCCGCCTGAACCACACTGTTGGTCACAGATTATTTTCAAAACAACACATGAACAAAATACATAAACAATAATGACATGACACTTCCAAGTATTTCAAGATAATTATGAAGTATGTAGATTGAGACAATGTCAACAATATCTAGTGTAGTACCCTCATTCACATCTGAATAGATGCCAAGGGACACTAACAAAAGATTCAAGAAAGGAACAAAACTGACTTCACAGACTCTGCAGATAAGAATCTAATGCAACACAATTTATATACACATATTAAGTTTCAGTCTACATGATCAAATGAAAGGAACATCAAGTTTGTATTTGAATTATAATAACAACAACAACAAAGGAAAAATAGAAAGGACAAAAAGGGGAAAGAGATCAATGACACAAACTATGTTTGTGAATCACAAGAGGGCAAGGAGGAGGCCAAGGGTCATGTGAACTCACCATCCAAAAGGCAGTTAAAGTGCTGGCACTGTAGGAACTCCCTCTCCCTCATAAAGCCAGTCATGGGTGTAGACCAGCCCTCGGCCAGGACCTGGGTCCATTGGAGGTCCAGCTGTATGACCACATAAGGTAGGAAAGAACAATGCCTTTAAACCTCTACACATCAGAATGGAGGTCCCTGACTGTTCACATGACTAGTGTTATTTGTGAGTGTGTAAACATGGGATTTCATGGTTGTGTTTTACGAGTGGCTGTGATGGCTATGATTTTACATTGTAGCTACTGTTACTTCCCTTCGTATGTCGGAACTTTCCCTACAATGCCAGAATTTCCTTCTTTAAATTAAGCAGCTTGAGAAAATTGAAAAATATGTGCAGAATAAAAGATTACACTCTATCATGAAAATATAACTTAACCAAAGCAAAGACATCTTTGAATTTGCACTCATTTACATTCTGTATATGCAGCATGTAAAAAGCAAAAACACACAAGATCTAATCTCTGCAGAAAGAACTTTACATAGAGTTTTTTCTCTCATGCAAATAATAAATCCTATAATAAGCACAGTCTAAACAACAAACACAGCTTCTCATCTGAAGGGTGTTTATAGTGCATGTAGTAAGGCTAGAGCTAGCTGCCTGTGTCCGGACCCACACCAGCGGCACTTGGCACAATGAGGACTCACCTTGTTGATGTTGAGGGAAGGCAGGCTGTTGGCTTCCTTCATGGCCTCAGGCACGGCTGCAGCTGGGACAAACAGCTCCTTCACAGTCTCCACTGCAGAGTCCGGAAGGATGTTCTGCATCAAGAGAGACCAGCCGATCATGATTAAAGGGATCGTATCGTTTTTTGGTTGAGACCTATTTCAAGTTTCTAACATTTTTTGTGTGTGTGTGTGTGTGTGTGTGAGATAATGAGAAACCTCTTACAAAATATGAAAGAGCATGTAATTCCATGAGGAATTCAACATTTATTTCATGAAATTGGTATTGAAATGGCTGAGATATCCAAAACAGAGCGATTCTGATAAAGTGTGGGACCCACCTATTATTACGATTGCTTTGTTTTACTTCGTTTTTTGGATGTTTCAGTCATTCCAAACCAGATTCATCAAATAAACTTTGAATTCCTCTTAAAATGGTATACTCTGCACTTTTTTTGTAAGTGTTTCCTTGGTATCTCGCAAAAAGTTAAAAGCCCGATTCTCATCTCCACCAATACTGTACTATCCCTTTAACACTGTATTGCTCTTCAGTCTCACTTTGGTCTAGTATTACAAAGGTGTTCATGGTTGCTCTTTAAAAACAACAATCAGGTTTCATCTGAAGGTTTCATGCTATGCAAGAACTTGTATGCAACGTCACCTCATAAAAGCATTTAAAGTTGTGTCATATTGAGAGAAAAAGCACCTCCCTTTGCAACTCTTCAAATATAAACATACTTTTGCAGTGACATCAGTCAACTGTTTTGGCAGAAAAATCTGAATATTTAAAAAATAAGAATGTTTTTTCATCTGAATATATTTAAAAAATAAACATGCTTTTTAAGTCATTAAACTGTGAAATTAGAACTAACCATTCACTTTCCAAGCCCCTACATTCCTAAATACATTTCAAAATGCTTTTCTCTATGTACTTGATGATTTAATTCAGAAATGAAATTAAAAAAAAAAATCAGTAAGCTAGGAGCCTCTTACACAAGCACAATGATAATGAAAGCCTTGTGAAAAAAACAGAAACAAAAAACAGAACAAAACAAAGCCACTAATTTAGCAAACTTCACAAAGTTTTGGCCAGAAAACATCTGCTAAATGATTTATGTCCCGAGCATCTAACACTAGCTTCCTGTGTCCTACATAACACAAATCCACATCTCTTTGACCTTAGGTAAATGTTCCTACTACCGGCAGTGACATACCAATTCACTGCTATTGGTTTGCATGGGACAGTGTGTGATGACACAGCTGTATATCAAGCTGTATGACAAGGTCACCCTCCATTTTGAAAACGACAGCTCATAAGGGGTCGATACAATTTCCATTGAATGGAGTATGCCCCCCTCGACGTTTTGCGCTATAATTCTGTAATGCGAGAAGGCCTCGTCGCAAGGCTTCTTGACTTTGTTTGTTCAAGTCTCGCGCAACTTTTGAGACCAAATTTGCAACGTCCGTGCATACTTTTGCGAAGCCACACCCATTTTTGTAACGGAATGTTGCCCCAAAATGGGGGGGGGGGGGGGGGGGATCATCTCCCCACCCCCCCCCCCCAAAAAAAAAAAGCCCGGCCCTTTTAGGGTTAAGGTTGCAACCTTTATTTTCCAATGCTGCAACCTGTCATCTGGGTCTCAAACAAAACAAGGCTCCACTAGAATCCATTCGCAACTTTAATGTCACAATGACCAACATACCCCCCCCCCCTGTTGTTTTTTGGTAAGGCTTCCAAGTTGACGATGAATTACTTCTATTTATACATGTGCACTAACCGCAGACATGCAAGCATGTGTGTGCGTGCCAAGTTAGCAATGTCAGGTGTGATGACTGACATGTGAAACTTGTAATACCTCCTTCGTAAATCTCATTTTAAGACTCAAAATGTGAGTGACATGAGCAGTGTTCTACGTGACGTCACAGGCCGAACCTCACCTCATTCTTCAGGAAGTTCACCAGCTGCTGCACCACGTCCTTGACAGTGTCCTCCCCAGAGTTCAGCACCAAGTCAGGCTTGGCGGGAGCCTCATAGGCCTGGTCAATACCAGTGAAGCCTGTAAAGAGAGGGGGTAACAAAACCATGAGTCATGACGACACCTTCAAACATGCCCTACATCTACTTGAGCCAGCCAAGTTATGTGACAAATACAATAATTTTATCCATAAAAGAGAGGGCTCAATACATAAATTGAACCAAAATTGAAAAAAGGTTTTCACATCGGGAAAATGAGATAATTTTTTCCATCTAGATATAGTAAATCAAAATGGAACCGAAAAACTCCTTCTACCGCCCCACCACACCTCCCCCCCCCCAAAAAAAAAGACCAAGCAAACTAGTTTACCCATTCCAATAAGTGACAAATCTAATGTATTTGTAATTTCAGCTTGGAAAAGTGAAATATTGTAATACACAAGATGGGGTTAAAGAAAAAGCTGAAAATGTTGGCCTACCCTTGATGAGTCCAGCCCTGGCCTTCTTGTAGAGTCCCTTGACATCACGAGACTCGCAGACCTCCAGAGAGGTGTTCACGTAGATCTCGTAGAAGGGTAGGCCTGCCTTCTCGTGGAGCTCACGCGCACTATCACGGTCCTGGACAGGGACAAAAGAAAAACAAAGTCACCGTTAGCACACTTAGAGAATGGGTCCAACAGTTTCTCTTCTTCACACACCACTCCGTGCTAGAGATTCCTAGTTAACTTCATGCAGATTCTGCAGCAGTGGCCGATATTGTAATCATTTCTATAGATGAATTATCCTGAGAAGAGATCGATTCCCGTGCATGGATCACGTCTTAAGAACTGTATGCAGATTGAATGTTATTACTCTCAATTCTCTTCTGTTCAAGCCAGTATTTTCATGAGTTTGTTTGGTTGATAATGCCCACTGGCTTAATTAACTTCATTTTTTTAACACAGGGAGCTGCAGGATTTTCAAGGTCATGCAAAGCTCTAGCTCCTATGTTTTCCCCTCTTTTCTTGATAGTTATATCACAACTTAAAAGAACTACATCAGTAAATCGTAAAACAAACTGTATTGGCGCTTTCTATTTTTCACAGAAGGCTAGAATTAACATCATCTCAAACAATTTCTGTGGACAATACAGTGAGCTTTTCAGAGAGACAGCCAGTTCATCTGATACTAATTCTACAAACAGGTAAGACACAGAAGAATGTAGGTCATGGCTAAATCTTACATCAGAGTTCATTGGGTTTTGGTAAAAGTGACTGTGTCAGTACACAGCTACAGTAATTCAAAGAAAGAAAGCTTGTCCATGAATGGTGCAAAGAGGTATTAGGATGCAATCTTTTGTTGAAGGAAAAAGAGTACCTGGTACGAAAATGTTGAATATTCTCACCTTGGCATACGGACTGATGAAAGAGGTCAGACAGACCACACCGCCATCAGCAAAGAGCTTAGCCACCTCAGCAACACGGCGGATGTTCTCCTCACGATCCTCCGGGGTGAAGCTCAGGTTCTTGTTGAGGCCAGTCCTCATGTTGTCACCATCCAGACCGTAGGCCGGGATGCCATGGTGGCAGAGGTACTCCTCCAGAGCAAAGCTGACCGTGGTCTTACCGGCCCCGGACAAACCTGTACCAAGTTTACGGGAGAAGTTGTGACATGTGTGTCCCGGGATTGCATTACTGGTACTCGGTCCATATATCAGCAGAAAAGGGGACACTTGCTTAAACAGTCATGTTTGACTGAGAAGCTCAAAAAACTCAACAACAACAACAACAACAACTTGCTTTTACTGGTAAAGTGTCTATTTGAGGTAAGTTCAGCATACACTACACTTGGTTTATGTTCCAGAAGAAGCAGTTGGTTTCCCTTTTGGGAAAAAAAAGACCTGTCTTTGTTAGATAAGATAATTTACACATGCTCGCTGCTCAGAAGTCAAAGTATCATGAAAGAAAAATAGTTCTTTTTCATTTGTCCACAAATTATAATTGTAAAATAATAAGCCATATTGCAAAGTCACATGCTTCCCCATAGGTTAAATGCTGCAAGAGTTTTGTTGATACATGTAGCTTTGCTGGTACATACATTGTAGTTCACACCACCATTTTTGGTTGTTGACAGGGTCATATGACCCTGTCAACAACCAAAAATGTTCACACTGTGAGGTAAAAAGTGAGGCAAATAAAGTGTCATCATAGTGCTTTTGGGTACATATAATCTGTTTCAGAAGGTCATTGCATCAAAATAAGTAAAATAACTCCTGTTCCATTTTGTACTTTGTAACAAAACAGAGAAAATGTTAAAAAGGAAAATTGCAGCTGCTATCCAATATCCCCAAGGTAGTATAATTCATCACTGTACAGACAACCACACAAGGTGCTTCACTTCCAGCAAACATTCTATCAATCCCTCGTTTCTTCCCCTCAATTCTACTCTGATTGTTCTGCCTTTTTCTCCTCTCTCACAAAATCCTTTACCTTGGTATCCCCTGTCATCCCTCCTCTGCTTCTCCATATCACCCTCTCTCTAACCCAGAACAGGCAAGTCCATATTTCTTTCTCCCCATCTTTTAAAGACTCCTATCAGAGAAGTAACCACTTCTTTGGTCTAGTGCAATTTAAGAAATTAAAGGCTCCCAGCACAGTCATAAAACTGCATTTACAATCCCAGCTGCTCCATTTTTCATAGCTCTCATTTTCATAACTCTCAAAACATTTCTGCTATTGAACTCAACTGACCAGTGAACCAGATGGTGCAGCCACGGAAACCGCCACGCAGGCCCATGACCTGCCCACGCTTGTCTCGGGACACATGGTGGGTCTGTTCCGTCACATTGGTGGCGACCTGCTTCCTGGACTGTGGGGGAAGGAAGAACACAGAAAGAGTGCAACTTTACCAAGTCTGTCATACTCAGCTGACAACCTCTTTACACGCAATGTTCACAGCATTTTGGGATTGTGGTCATGATGAGGCTATGGACACACATTCAGGCACAAAGCTGAACCTTATTTCAGATGTAGACTTTTTTGCAGTGATGTAAACAGGTGTCCATTGCACTATCATGTGAGCATGGGTACATTCAGTCTCAATGTTCATATGCCAGAGTGTGCTACAGTGGACCACCTCATGATGAGGTCCAGAGTGGAGCTCAGTGTACCATGCTGTGCCACAAATATTGACTGAAAACATACCAGACCAAATATTATCACCTCCGCCAAGGGAGGAGGTTATTTTTTCATCGGCAGTGGTTTGGTGGTTTATTGGTTAGTTTTAAATAGTTTGTTTGTTTGTTCTTCTGTGTGCAAAATAACTCAAAAAGTTGTGAACAGATTTGGATTAAACATACAGGAAAGGTTAAGAATTACACAAGTAACAGATGATTAAATTTTGGTAGTGATCCAGGAATTTTTTTATGGATTTTATGAAGGATTTTTGATATTTTGGCAGGTAGGGTCAATGAACTTGGGAGTTCAAGCAGCGCGTATTTTGAGGTTCGCATGCGCGCATGAAAGTGCAGGCTCTAGTTTCTGCTAGGGTGAGGGCGAGGTGCCGCGCAGCTGGAAGTTGATGACATAACAAAAGGCTTCTATATTGGGAGAGTGGGCTATTTTCAGCATGTAGAGTGGAAATCACTGATCTCTATGGAAGAAAAAGATCAGTGGTGGAAAACCTGCTCGGCGGAGGTCTGCGCTCTCAGAGCGCTTTTCTAGTTAACATTGATATGGATACCACATTGCAAGCCGATTTGAGTTTGAATCAATTCATTCCAACAGGGAAAGATTTAGGTTCAAGGAAAGATCCACAGTCTATCACAGCAAATGTTACTTGACTATCAAGATGTATTACATTACATGTAAATCAACTCATCATCACATCACGGAATGTTGAACCTGAGCTAATGTAAATCTAAAGCTCCCTCAAAATGTATGCTCTGGTCCAGTTTGCTTCATTTGAGACTGAATGCTACATGTACCTAGATCATGTAGTAGAATGACATGACATGGGAGAGAATTTATGATGCTTTATGGGATGTTCAAAAGTGCTGGCAATGAGTGATGTGCCATATCAATGCATGCTTGTAATTGTAATCATATAATGAATGGCCTGTACAGTGTAATGGATATGAATAACATGTACATGAATGCACCTGTTGCTAAATACACCTCTCTCTCTGTAATTTAGATAAAGAGCTAGGAGGGGTTTCTTTGGGTAGTCATTTCTCTCTACTACAAAATGACCCCAACACTGCATGAATGCTTGAGAGTACTGTAAAAGTGGAAATTTGGAACAATTAAGTTTTTGAAGAGTGCTAATGCTGATGATCCTCATTTGCTTTTGGAGGATGACAGCATTTCTATTCATCATCAAATATATTTGGCAAGTTGTTCTTTTTGCACTAGTTCAAAATTATTTCATCTTTGTAAACATAATATTTCCACACTTAAAGCAGTCTTGCAACATGGAGAGTGCTCTTCACATCTTAAAGAAGGATATAGAGTTAAGGAAAAAAGCATACTTGGATTTTATTCATTTACATTAGTTACTTTGCAGCACATAAATTTAGGAAGCAAATTAACATTGATCAGCAAAGTTTGAACATGGCAGTGTAATCACTTTATCATTAATAAAAAGACAGTACAGCGGAGAGATAAATGCACCTTTTAAAACAATTTTCATAAAACACTAATGCCGATGCAAAATTATTTTCATCCATATGTCATATCTCCTACCAGCATAATGATAAATCATGCCTTTCTTCTACAGTGATCAGTACTAATGCATGTTAACAGAAGCTAACACGTTCTGTTCTTGTCAACCCAAGAGTACAGTATCACTTTGGTTAATCTGTAATGAGTACCGTAAAGGTGCATATAGGCTACTCATGAAATCAACTTCTGCGAGTCAAGCAGTAAGGCAGATATTTTTTCTTCGTGTGTGTGTGTGTGTGAGACAGTCAATCAATTTGTTCCTGCCGTGAAGCGGTCACATGTTGCTAAGCTACCGATCTGAGATTAAATACTACCAGTACACTATTAGCATGTGTACTCTTGGCTGTTTTGAGTGACATCCACACCTTTTCTCCTCACATACAGCAGCAGTTTACTTTCTTTTAGTCTTAATTTTTTATGGCGACTTGACAGAAAAATACATTTTCAGGACTTGTTCGAAATCCCTTTATTTCAAAATCTCCTCCTGCATAGAAATTTCATGCAAAAGTTACCACGGTGGTCAAAGATCTCATAAAATTTCAAACACATATCTGTGATGCATTTATCACGACGTGGTAATATGCATATCATTTCATGTCATCGCTACGTCTGGAGAAATAACCCGCATGCCTCTACAGGAATATAAAAGTCTTAACATGGCAGTGACTAAAATAGCCGGGCACCCATCACTACTAGCAACTATGCCCTGCGTTTTCAACAGCTATTACTACTTACACTTAATAATCACTGCCCCGCCTCAGATCAAAGGTCTCTTTAATACATAACAGAAGGGCTTAAAGTGCCTTATGAGGCCACGGCTTGTACAATCAATGTACATGTGCCCGTTCACAAAGGTTGTAAGGTACATGTGTACGGTACCAGCATGCATGGTACAAACAGGATGTCACATTTTAAGGTACTGGAACAAGCTGGTAGTTTTTCAAGAGAAAATAAGGTTGGGGGTATTTAGCACAATCCCGGTACCCCTTTCCCCATTCTCTGCTCAGTTCATAATGGAAGGCATGGACTTTAGTACTACACTACTGACTGCATCTTCTGACATAAGGGACTATAGGTTTTCATGCCCTCAAGTCACAAACAGCATATAAGCTGACTGGAGATCAATGAAATTCCGACAAAATTCCATCAAACAGAAAGAGGACAAACTTTTGAAGAGTCCACATTATATTTTGAAGAATTATATCTTATAAAATATCTTAACTTTGCTGAAATTTGCCATTTCAGATAATTAAGCATTGATTTATTAGAGCCCCTAATGCAGTTTGGTGGTAAGTGGATGTAAATCAAAAGTCAATCTGATGTATTCTTGCTGATAATATTCATAAAAGGGCTAAATTTTGAAGTCACATTCTCCCACCACCATCCCGATCCCCCCCCCCCCAAAAAAAAAATGGAATGCAACTTATGAAGGTTCGTAGTCCGACCAAAAAAAAAAAAAAGATTGTGCAGAATATAGTGGTAGACTTGTTACTATATAAGCTGGCTCAATGAACTGTGGGTAATAACCATGTCAGTTACAGCTTGTGCAAGTATAGATAACAAATTTCATGACTGGTGCCAACCAGACATTAACAAATAGATCATAAGTTCATAACAACTGCTAGCACGACTCAAAAAAAAAAAATTGTGTGTGAAGACCAAGCAGCTAATCACATACAGTGCGTTCTCATATCAGCACGCCACGTAGTACAAACTGTACTTTACACACAAGCTATTTGATATCGATGTCACAGGACCTCTCCAAGCAATCACTGGTTAAAGTTCTAGAGATGTTATCACGACATGACACTACATGTAGGTGATTATTCTGATATCATAATTCATACATACATGTATATGAAAGAAAATGATGTGCACGTATTATGGATTGAGTGAATGCAGCAATATACTAGTCATACGACATCAGTGAACTTTGAGGAAAATCAGACCATCTGTTCTAGAGTTCTAAAGTTTTGGTGCTTCCATCCCTGGAAGCCACATTATTAAAGTTTCTGATGTCACTGAATGACAGTAATATAAAGAAAATATAAAGAGAATTCCACAAACTTTGCCATTTTTTCAATGAAAACTACACATTCTATCGACTTGTTACTGACATTTCAGGAGTAATATCAAAGAGATCTTTCATTATGATAGAAAAATATGGAGGAACTGGGAAAGGGTTTTTTTTTTTTTAGAGTTTTTTTTTTCTTTTTTTTTTCGATTTTCCTCAAAACTTCACTGGTATGTTCTACCAAGTATTGTTTCATTTACTCAATCTACATGGTGGTTGGGAAAGCCTGCCCTTGAATGTTTCTCTTCAACCCTCGATGTGCCACATCAGCATGAGAGCCATGCTTACTTATCACGCAATGGGCGTACACTCTCATTGTCTACACCTATTGATTTTGACAGATGGTACTGAATGAATGCTCGAATCCATTGTTAAAAGTTGAATCGCTCAGAAAACTAGCTGTTCTTGCTTATAAGCTTTTGAAGCCCTTGTGAACTACTGTAATTCTTTCCAAATCTGGGCACTGGAGGATTAGCACCTGAGCACTGGCTGAAAACTTAGCCGATGCTTTCTGAGTCAATGCTCATGTATGATAGTAAGAATTCTTTAGTTTACAAGTATTCTATAAAGATCATGAGTGACCCCCACTCCCAATGTCTAATGTCCTATTCTCCTTCTCTTCCACAAACATTTCATTTTGTTTCATTCCTAAGTTCCTGAAGGTAAAGAGCAAATTCAGTGGATCCATTTAGACTTGAATCATCCCTGCAGCCAACAACATGCCTGACTGCCTAAATTGCCCCCACACAATAGAAGTCACTGGTTATGGGTCTTGTCTCTATCAACACACTTTTATGAAAATGAGGGAGATTACCTTATGATGACAGGAAATATATACTATCATCAAACATTTACATTCAAACAGCACTTTCAGGTTTAATCAAAAAGACCTTGACTTTGATATGAGACTCTGTAGTTGATTCTGAATAGTGGTAAGATACAATATCGTAGATTGCTCCCCTATAATATCAGTCATCGCATAGTGTTGTGAGTTGTCAGCTCAATCTATACCTTGATCATGAAGTGATATTCTCTCAGACTCAGGAATAATTCTTTGCAAATGATGTCTACTGCCCCCAAACTGCATTGAATTATGCAGTGCCAAGTATCCTGCTGAATTTTGGTGGTTGCTTGCAAAATGAATTGCACAATTTGGCAGTGGAAAGTGTGGTTATGAATTTCCAAAGAACACAAACTCACCGTCATGTAGTAAATAGTTATTGGTTATTAAAATCACTGGCAAGACAAACTGGCAAACATTCATACATCAGTGCTAAGTGATAAAATTCTACAGCCTATCCCTCTGCTGGATAGTCATTGTTATTAATCTGGTCAATCCTACACAGAAGAATTTGAAGATAAGACAAGGCAGAGGTAATCTTAATGAGGGAATGCTGCATGACAAAAATTTATCCATTATATAGGAGTAGGATTCAATTCTGCTTGCACTGATGTCAAGAATTCTCTCGCATTGATTCCTGTCATTACAAGAGAAACTGTGCCATCTTCTACAGCAGTGGCCTTTTCTGGCCAGCCTCCAATACGGAGTTGATGTCAAGTGTGAGGATGTCATATCTAAGTTGCCATCTCTTCAGATGTACAACTTTGTACTGGAACAAAGAAAAGAGTTTCATTCTGTTATTTGGTAAAATACTCTAGCATTCAATATCAACTTTGCAGTCAAAGTTTACAATCTAATGCTTCATGAATCTTATTTGTTGGGGTGAAATGTCAATCATATGAGTGAGCGTCAGGTTAGTGCTTCAAAGAATTTATTTCTGTTCTGAGGTTATCCTATTCGACAACATGCAACTCTTCAAAAGACTAAAAGAAACTTGGCTTGTAACTTCGGATAAACCCAAAGGGAATATTATGTTTGTTGAAAAACAAAACAAACTAACTTAAAGAGAGAAGGTTTGAGGTTCACACAAATGCATGACTTATCACAATCTTCATAATCTTGGACCGCTGCACACCACTAGGTTTCGGCATGTCCTTTAATACATTGGACTAAGGACTGCTCATGTCTTTTGTATAAAAGCATGGAATTTCAAGCATTTATACACATGAAGCAAATCGTGGCTTTCATCAATAGTGACAATTGGATGTTATCACCATGGGAGAGCTGTACATGTTGAACATTTTTTGACCCCAAATGCTCTATGAATACAATTATTTACTACTTGAAAATCAGTGAAGTGAATGACTAACTCATTGGTATTTCAAACGTGGTACAAATAACTCCCTGTTCACACTTTTGGAATGGAACATGTACATAAAATGCACAAGTGCATTTTGCATATGTCGGTATTCAAATACATAAAATTACTGTCCAAGACTGATATCATGACAATCACATGATTTTGTAAAAACAGAAAACAACAGTCACACATACTCATACTGATGCTAATTCAATATCACACATCATATCTTTCACAAACAGTTGTAATCTTTGTTCAATTGTGCTTTCCAAGCCATTTAGACGGCATGAGAGAATATATTGATCTATGATTTAAATAACCCTCAAGAACAAAATATAGTTTCTCCTTCCATGAAATCATCAGCTAGCCAAGCATAGACAGAGGGGTCTACGCTCTTCAAGTTGACAAAGGATAAATTTGCAAATTTGAAATATATATGGTATGTTGGCATATGGTGTTCATGTAACTGATAATTTCAAGGTGCCATATCCCCCCCCCCCCCCCCGTCATACTAAAATCTCATATTGTTTTAACTGAGGGATAACTATTTGAAGACTTCTGAGCACTTAATACTCATATTTACCTCAGTAAACAATGTTTCTCGAAGTTTTTATCTGATAAGGCCATCCAAAATTAGAGCATTATCTGCAATCAGAATTGTGTACAAACTTGTTAGAATACAGAATATGGGACTTTGGGTTTCACAGGTTTCGAAGTCTACTGAAACAAATAAAAGGAAGAGAATTCAGGACTGAAGGGATTTGTGTGCCAGGGTCTTGCTAATAATTCGAAAAGTTTCAAAGTCAAGAACAAATACAAATATGGGACCCTGTTTATCATCACACCATGCCATTAGCATGATCCTATCAAAGAAACAAATCGGTTTATCGCTGAATTACAAGCTTGGCATGCCTCTTCGGGTAGAAATTTGTGAATGATTGACTGATGAGGGTATTCTTTGCATACGAGATGTTGAATCTTGTTCCCAACAAATATTGATGGAACAGGCTGATAACTTTCATTGTGATCGCACATGAACCTTGCACTTGATTGCAAATATAATTTACGATGATACCACACGTACCTTATAAAATTGGTAGACTGTATTCCAGCCTGTAGGAGCATAACATGCAGCAAGTACTGCAGCAATGTCTCTTGTGGGAAATATAAAGTATCATAACTACAACATTTTAGGGAACTTGTCTCCTTTCAGTACCTTATGACTAGAAATGAAGTAAAAACAATTAATCCTGCAATCACCTATGTAAACATTTCTTATTTGTTTGTTTGTTTGCTTTTTGTTTGTTTGTTTTTTGTTTTTTGTTTTGCTGTTGTTTTCAGTGTAGTGCAGGACAAACTACTTAATCCCCTTATGGCATGTGAATTATGTTACCACAAACAGTATAAGATTTCATGACATTAAATACATATTCTGCTACTGTACAAGACACATCTGCTTTACAAAGTACCAGGGATTTGATACCCAGTTTTCGAACTTCAATGTACAATAATACAATGTACTGCAATCAATTGCTGCTATGTTTGTCTAGAGCTTTTGAAATATTTAAATATATTACAAATGCAATTATCTTGCAGACATTCTGAGTTCTCACATTTTTCAGAAAGCATTTGGTACCATAATACTGGAACAGAATAGAACTCAAATAGCCTATGGCTTTTGTAAAGAGTTGTGGCGGCATTCCTTACGGTGTTCTGGATCTGTACCATTGTTGAATGCAAAGTTATTTACACTTGTACATGTCACCAACAGCAAAGTAAAGTTAAATCACGGCCACGGATTTACTAAGGTGACGCTGCACATTTATGTGGGTAAAGGTTTGTACTCCAAGCTGCAAAGGCCTTTGCAGATTCCCCCAACACACACAAACATGTAAGTTTCAAAGGTTTCTAGTCCAAGGGAATTGTACTGCGCTTTGCTATTCAGGTGCCAAGTATGGGCAAGACCTTGCATTGTAATTAAGTTAGATTTTAACAGGGACTGCAGTAGCAGTTCTATCCTCTGGTCTGGAGTAGGTGCCAAAATACTAGTGCCATTCACAAACACCCAAATTTCGAAACTCAAGTTCTACATTGCGATGCAAAAAAACATAACTTTAATACGTGTGTAACACAAAAAACCTGTAACATATTGTAGTTATCATATCCTCATAGCAATGCAAAAATCAATCCCCCTTGACTTTTTTTTGTTGAAACATTGTCATAATTTGTCCTGCATAGTGTGTGTTCGTGATTCCATAAGGTTCATAAGATACTGACTTTAAAGAAAGTAAAACACTGATTCTTTGCATGAACGGTTAACCATCTGCATGCAGGGAATCAGAAGACATAGAAATCATGAGTATGCCAGATGGCCAAAAGGACTGTCACATTATTGCACTGGAGTACTTTGCTGCAGTGAATCTTACTTTCATTCACATAAACCCGTTCACATGAAATACATTTTACCATTGTATAGCTATGAAGAAAATGAGTGAGGTTTATCAGGACTTTTTTCTGTTACATGTACAAAATGTTCAGGGAGGAAAAAGATAACATATAAATTTTGTTCAGGTACCTGGTATGAGCCAGCTCAACTTCTATCCAGCATGACTCGCACTTTTAAAAACAAATATTTGCCTACAAGAAGAATATGGCATATGGCATTCTCAATTATCTCTTAGACGTGATCACCTCCAAGTGCACTGCTGGTACATAGGTCAATCTGATTTACTTTTCACTCAATAGCTTGGTACATATACCTACTCTGTATGGATAAGTTGAAGTGGAAAATAGGCAACGCCCCCTCTTCTTTTCTCTATCTCTCCCCTCTTTCTAGCTCTATCTTCTCCCTATCTTATTTTTTTTTCTTTCTCTCTATCTTTCTCTCCCTCTGCCCATGCCACCTGATGTACCAAAGTTCTGCAGTTCTTCAGAGCAATACTGACGATTTTCCCACCCTTTATCCACACTACTTGATAACATGTGGATTCATAGCATTCTCAAGGGCTCAGAATGTCACAGGTGTTGGGGATTTAAAAAAAAAAAATCAAGTGAGATCATACTTTCATCCAATTTTTCTTTTGTGTCTTCCTTGCAGCCAAACTGATTTCACTCATCCTTCTCCTAGCGTTACATGTTTAAAATAAAGCACATTTTTTATCCTTAAAAAAAAAAAATAAAAATGATCTGTTCTGACACTAGTTATTTACTAGGGTTATCATACATGTTCAAAAATGCAATCCTATTTCACTATATAAAACTTAATTTTGTTGACTGTTAGCTGTACAAGTTTAGACTATGCCTTTACAAACATATCATATCATGTCCCCACAGTTCACTTCAGTTATAGGGGCTTGATATGATATACAAAACCAGAGAAAACCACATGTTTTACAGGCCCTCAGGTCAGGTTGTACATGTTAATAGTGGTTAAAACAAGTAATTTGCATGTCATGGTTGTGTTTTACATGCAGGTACCCGAAGCTGCAACCCAAGTGTGCAACAAATACTTGCATGCATAACATACAACACGAGACTAGTATTACCAGCACAATTTTCACAGCACCATCAGGTATGAATGAATTTGATACCAGCTACTAAAACGGAACGTATTAGTTACTATCATCTTAAAGTACTGCCAAATAAATTTTGTTCCTGAGTTTGAAGGTCTGCTGGTAGGGATGAATAGATGATGACACACAGAAAGTTCCAGCAACAGAGAATATAATGTCAATTCTGTAATGTATCTCGTAGCTGTTACTACGATGCTATTCTGAATGACGAAAGAAAGAGAGGTCATTTCACAATAGATGGTAGACCATCAAGACATTTTCTACCAAATTCATCAATACAATCACTATCAAAACAATCAGACTCATAAAAAAATCTGTAAGATAAATGGACTACATGTACATTAGGTATAATGATGCACTGTCACATTGAAGATTATGGAACATGATTGGACAAATTTACTGTTACTAACGCTAAGCATTAGAGTTTCCTGCATTGGCTACAATGTATCCTTGATGACTATTGCAGTTGGATCAGCTTACTCAAATTTGATATGAGCACAAAAAGCACTGTTGTTCATTGACAACTATAGTAAATTACATCATATTAGCACATGTCTTCACCTGAGCTTTCCATTTCTATATACAGTGTTATGCTAAAGCATTTCATAAATATATTTTCGAACAAAAATGGTAGTATTCAGTTTGCTTTAAAAAAGTCAATTTCATCCAATACACATCTCATATTTTCCATATCAAAAGAACACTGAAGGGCACTTCATGCTTTTTTTTTTTGCCTCGAAATACAATGCTGAGTGACTTGTGAATGAAACATCTTGACTTCTCTTCCGTATTTACATCATGTTTTTGCCTCTTTCCTAGCATATCTACCCCTGCCTCACATAATGGCTGTAATTTGTAAACATAAAAATTCAATACAAACCTGAACTTTGTAGGATACAATGTCACCTTGTTACTAAAATATTGGTGCAATATAGAAGAGGTAGACACATAAGGGGGAGGGGCAACAGAGACACAGACGGGGAGAAAAACAGGGAAAAATAAAAAAAAGGGGGATAGAGACATAAAGAATGGGAGTGAGAGAGAAAGACACATACAGAAAGGTTGACAGATGGAGAGGAAAGGCCAAAGCCAAAGAGAAGAATATACAACCCAATGATATAGGACAGTTCCATGAACATAGCAGGCAAATGCAGTTAATAATTTTAACCTTTATAGAAGTATGGATGACAACAAACATGATATTTACAAAGGAATGTCAGGATGTATGATTGAAATTTACATTTTACAGCATGGGAGAACATGATTTATAATCATTTGCAAACTTTGTGTTTTCTGTCTACATACACTGTAATCATTATTTTCTCCAATTCATTTTGCAAGGATTTGACACAAAAAGACAAAATGGCTAATACAAGTATAATGTTGTGCATGATGTCCATTTCGCTCGATTCATGGAAACTCAAGAATGTATGTTCCTGTATCATGAAAATGTTTTCTAAGATACATGGACTGGTGGAAGAAGAGCCTTTGACTGAAGTAATGTCCATGTTGAACTGAAATAAAATAAAATGAAATAAAATGAATGAAATGAAATGAAGCCTAATGACACGTGGAGCTGTTCTAGAGGGGATTTGATGACTTACAGCAAGGTAATGATTAGTGTCACCTCGTACCAACATCAAGTCTAGCCTAATACCCAATGACATTTTTCCAACGACAACTACAACAACTAACGGCTGAAAACTTACTGAGAAGTACTAGTAGACAAAATTACTGACTATTCACTCTCTCATCTCCCCATACTTTTGTTTTCCCATTGACGAATATTGGTATGACTCTCCCGTTCATCACACAGAAAAAACATTGCATTGTTTAATCCCTGCTGTCACTAATCCAACAAAAGATAAACCTTTACTAATCAATCATTTTGGGGGACTGTTAACTTGCTGACATCATGAAAGAAAATCCACCAGAAATTGGAGGCATCGATTTTAAGCTGAAAGATGAAAAACTTTCTGAATGTTCTGATGCAGTATACACCATGACTCATGGGAACAGAAACGAAGTTCACTTTATACAATCTCTCCACTGCTTCTGACTAACAATTACTTTCATTCACAAAAGTTAACCCACAATGGAACTGTAATTTACAACAGAACTACTTACACTATAATGTTGCAGTCGGAAGTATTTATAACCACACTAAAGTTAGCTGGGAATAGCTTCAAGGGATATTAGCAATGTTAATGGGAATTCCATGGAGAGAGATGCACTAAATGTGTCAGCTTCTGACTTGAGAAAAATGTCAGTTTCAAGAGCTACAGGATGCATGATCATGTTGCAATTTCAAAATGCTTGCTTGAGTGAAATACTCAATATTGGTTTAGTGAGAGCTACACTGGGAAATTCAACTATTGCCAGCACAGGAGACATTTCCCTGCAAATTATAGAATGCCGAGCATGTATTAACATGTTAAAGAAAGGATGGTGATTATGGCACTTATGGAAGGATATACATGTAGAGTTTGAAAAGAGTTTTGAAAGAACTTTGACAAAGTGCCTCTGTTGGGCTGAGTAAAAACTGACCGCTCTGATTCCGTAAGGATCCGGGTTTTTATTGTTGTTATTAAGCTTCTGATGAGCTTCTGGGTCCGTCATGTTTGGAGCTTGAGGGTCGCTGCTGCTGCTGGATGGGCACTGAGGAGACAGAGAAGAAGTTCTGTTGGACAAGGTGTGGGCGAAGACTTGCACCTCAGTCAAGAAAGCGCCAATACGTTCAGTGATGATACTCAGCGGTTTCACCTGGTTTGTCTGGCAAGAGGCGCTGACCGCAGCTCCGGATCATCCCACTGTTTGCAAGGCACTAGGATCCTTACCGACCAGCATTCTTCCCTTTATACCCTCATTCACAGAAAAGTTAAAGGGACCGCTAACCTGGCTGTGTACATTGAACTACCCTGTACGTGTGAGAGATGCAGGTAGCTCCGAGCCAGTGACGTGGACAAGCAGAGCAAACACGCCCCGCCCACTCTGACTTATTTGTACAAGTGCTCTCTAGCTGGTGAAGGCACTGATCATAGAGTTGGGGCATATTAGCATGACAATGAATATTGTGGGCTACAAATGCAGGCCATAGTACCAGAGTGCGATCTCATTTGCAGCATGTATGGCTTCTATAGGTGAGGTGGAACTACGCTGAACTCAAGGTACCAATTGCAGGAGATGAATGACTCTTCTGCTTTCATTTCATTCATGGACACGCCCACTCTCTTTGAAGTGAGTTGCCTGATGACGGAGGCTGAACAGATGACATCAAAAAATGGCATACTATTATACAGTCCTTGCTTGACTTTGTACGGGCAAGTAATTTACGATGCTTATCCAAAAAGTAAAGCGGTATCAATTAGTTTGTTGTATCAAGTAGACTATAAAGACATTTTCTGGTTTACCTGTCAAGCACAGGAGAATAAGCAAAAGAAATTGTGTTCATTGATCAGCATTTTTACCTCCTTGTCACAAAAAAGTAATATTTGCACATTAGAATGAAATTCTCATTTTCTCACTTTTTTGGGTATAGGACTACAACGTGTACATGTATTACTGAACATTTCAAACCAAGCAGCAAAAAATTCCTCACCAGCAGCAAGTGTATTGATGGAACAATTCACACTAATTATTGAAATAAAAAAGACATATTTCACATGTATCACAGAAATGACAAGAACAATTTTGTCCTCTTGAAGTGCAGTAGGCGTATAAAATTTTGGCAGCAAAAACATGGTGAAAATATCGCCTTTAAGTTACTTTTCATAAATTACTCATTAAGAACATAACTTTGATTTTAATGATGACTGTAAGGAACACTGTACAAGACTGTGGTTTTTATGTTGCATGAGGCCAACTTTTGAGACTATTCAATATTGTACAGACAACTCTATCACAGTAATACTTTATACCTACCAAAATATGTGACCAAACATCAAGCACCCTGACTCTCTTTTAAATGCAATCAAAAATTGGTGTGCATAGTGATGTCAGTTTTCACTTTGTAAATTATTCTTAGAAGTTGCAAACCAACATCGGCCTACTTAAAGTGAAAGAGATTAGAAACAATTTTTTCCCTCCTGATTTGGTCTCCCATGGTACTGCACACAATATTCACTAATAAAATGAAAAACTCTCAAAAAAACAAAACAAAACAAAACATGAATTCAGTTACAACGAGAGATATGTGTGTACTACACATTAATCTTATGATATTCTAGCAGCGACAGCTTTATGGGGGGTTGTATTGATAGATACTTGACCAAAAACGTGATTCTAACAATATACTTGTTTGCAAACTAGTGCAAGAGAATTCAGTGAAAACATGAAAACTTACAAGTGAATTCTACATAACTTTACTCTGTCCTATTTTGATGATACTTCTATCATTCCGTTTTGTCTGATTTTCCTCAGTCTAAAGTTTACTTCCAACACTTGAACATGATGTGGGATGGCACTGTTAGCCAACCACATACATGCCATGTGTCTAACTACAATCACAGCTGTTGCCAAAAAATTGATAATCTGACAAACATTGTAGCCTCTTCCACTCAGGCAAATCTATTATCTTGGCAGCAGCTTGAGCTGCACGATAGTGGGATTCACACTGACGCTAATTAGCAGGAAACAATTGTAAAGATTTGAATCGTTATCCAAATCCTGAGATTTTTGCCTGTGTTGGCATAAAAATCCCACTAAATAGTGCTACCAGCATCACAATCCAAATCTAAAGAGATTCTCTGTGGTTATGTTGGAATGATTGCAATAATTTGAGAAATAGCACAATAATTTGCCCAAAGGCATGTGTGTGAATGCCTGAGCAAAAAACCTGAGTATTTTTTGTTATTCTTTTTCGTGTATTTTTTTTAGTATTCTTTTTTTATTATTTGCTATAAAACGTCACAATTCAGCCTTTGGCTGCAACAATGTTGATATCAATAATACATTTCAATTCAATTCATGTCACTCAAAGCGCACATCAAGACAGTGCAGGAATGCGTATAAAAGGGCAAAGGTCACTATTACCACGGCAGATTTTGGGCACATGCAGTTTGGTTGACAAATTATCGCACTCATCAATTAGCACGATATTTCTGTCCATCATAATTTGCGAAAAGTACCTCAGTATTTGGATCGGAATTGTTATCCTGATATTTTGTCAGTGTGAATGTGACTAAAGTGTACAATGCCTGAAGTATTTCTTACACCTCAGATACAAAAATTTGTATCGATATAGTGTTCCATGTAATGTTTTCTCCTCAAAAAAGACCTGTAACATTTCCAAAAAGCATTAAATTCATGAAACACCAGCTATCAATCATCTTAATACAAGATTTTATTTGTAATAGAATTAGATTCAACATTTTACATGGCTGATCAAGTCTACTCTTTGTCCCTAATGAAATGAAAAGTGAATGTCCACAAGTGGGTATCTTTGCACTCTCTTGGTACAAATGTATGGTCAATGGTGTCATGTTTCAGACACAACTCGTATGTGATAGACTCCAGCGTGCAGGCCTACAGGTACAAATGTACACACCTTCACCTGCTTTTAGGTCTTGCTGATTTGCCTTTATTAAATACACAATTTAAAAAAAAAAAATCCTTTGACTACTTACTAGAACATATGCCCTTGTTCCAAGGTTTTATAATGCAAATCGATAGTTCCTATTGAATGATCTAACTACAAAGAAGTTTTAAATGAACAGAGTACCTACAAATTTTGTACAGACGTGGTCAGTACCGGCACCTTAGTCCAGTACACCTGGTGCAGATTAGCAATTTGTGTCACAGCCGGAAGGTTATGCTACGTAATCACATTTCCCCTTCTCATTAAGATTACACTTAACAGGCAGAGAAAAGAAACTACAATACAGAAACTACTCATACCCTATTTACACACAGAGTTGGGCATAGGAGTGCTCCTGAAGCACTTCTATTTGTTTGTAAGCCCCTTTGAGTTGCACTAGGCGTGTCTCCATCAGCCCGAAATTCAAAGTAGCGTGCTAGTTTTAAACTTCGGGCTGATAAAGACACGCCTAATGAGACCGCACACAATGTGGATGAGAGAGGCATAACTGTCATGGTAATCTTCCCCTTGTGTGCCATTTTTTGTACACCTAAGTAAGACTATGATATTGACGTACCGGTAATCATTTCATTTGCTATATCAAGCAATCTCTGACTGCAGAACAAAGATGGCTGATCAATTATCCATCTACATGTACTCTAAGCTTTCTTAAGCCTTTCACTGCCAACAATACCTGAGGTAATGACACTGATCACTGCATTTCCATACTCGCAAACAATGCAAAACAGAGCATGTGCAAGCAACAGGGAGGGCATCTGTCATTCATTCTAATTGCTAAATAACACAGATAGTCTCCTGCTGATTTTGCAAAAGAATAAAATAACACAAAATGCCAATTGTATCACTGTTGCTACATCATTAGAAATTCTAAAATGAAATTCAGCATGAGAAGTCTACTGAGATAACATGATGAACCAGAAAATGGTCTCATGAACTCTGACCTTGATCTCCTCTAAACAGATAGATAGATAGATAGGTTGATTGATAGATAAACAGATAAATAAATAAATAGATAAATAATGTAATTATACACATGAACATGAACATACAGCATCATCAAACCTGCTATACCTGAATGGGTATTACACTACCATACACAACACTTCATACTCTCAAGCTTCCCTTTGAACACGTTTAAGATTTTCCTGATATCAATCCAACTACCATTCACTGAAAACTGACATCTCAGGACTCTAGTTACATCTCTAACCTTCAAAACAAGACTGGAAAAAGACCTCAAGTTCAAAACATAATAGCATTGCACATCACATGTCAATGCACCAACTCTGGACGAGAAAGTGCTTTGACCAGAAATGTCCGGATTCCATTCAGAGTTACAAAGTACCATTCACTCGTGACTAACAACATGATTGATATGGACCCAGTCACATGAGCCAGAAAATAAATGTACAGTGTAATTATATTGTATTTCAACGCTGTACAAAAGTTTAAAGAGACAAGAAAAACTTGTAGCAATAACTTTGCAATGCAGTGAGTGAATATAGTATGAAACATTTTTGGAACTGGGTTAACGATTCAATTCAGCCATGAATCCATACATGTGCGTTATCATTGCCAGTTCTCTCTGCATGATTTTACCCTAAGTAAACAAGGCTTTTCAGCAGTTCTCTGAACATGAATACACATCACAGACAGAAAAAATGTGATAGTACTGTCAGTATGCAGTAACTACAATAAGTATGTACAAGCCAATTAAAGTTGATAATGCAGGAGTATATTAAAGGAGTAACAATTGCAGCAAGTTGTTCAACTGATCATGTATTCTGAAATTTGTCAGTTCTACATATGAGCCAATTCTTACTGATCTTACAACATGTAGTTTGTAATTTAGATGACTGCAAAGTAACAAAATATCACACGCACAAACCTTTCACTTACCTCCTCAATGATTACACCATTATTCACACCGGCCGAGTCAGAATTCATCTTGGAAAATTGGTTATACACTGTACTATGACTGTCAATCTATACAGGCAAGTACAATGTACCAGGAGTTCTAGGCAGAGCAACTGCAGAATCGGCACTCTCTGTAACACGACCAACTCAAATCTGTAGAGCTAGAGGCGAGAGCAACTTCTACCCAACCTCAACCGGCTTCCAACCAGTGGTACACACACACACTTCCAATACAGTGAGAAGACCTGATTGAGCATGAAATCTGGAGTTCACTCAAGCAAACCCAGTACACTTTTTCTGTGTTGTGAACTAGCCACCTATGCTATTGCTTTGTTATGCGATTCCACTAAAATAGTGGTCTACATTGCAGCCTGCCATGACGTCAGCAGGTGGGCGAGAATGCTAAGGTCCAGTCATAATAATACACTTTGAGCCTAAAACTAAGGATTACTCCTGGCTGTCAGAATGGTGATGGGGCATCCCTAAATTACAAAAAAAGAAAAAAAAAGAATGACATTTCTTTAACATGGACTGCATATGACTGGGGAATTCAAAGAGGTTTTGTATCAAGACTAGCATAAATGGGGGTGGGGTGGAGTAGGGAAAAGAACTAGGTGAGAGCAAGGAGCTTCAAACAAGAAGCTCCTTGGTGAGAGTGAGGTCACAGTACCCCTTTAACATCAACTACACCACCAATAGGTTACCAACTCACTTGGCAGCAGCCAAAAAGTTGATTATTATCATTAATAAATTAACTCCTTTACATCAGGTCCCCGCATCGCAGAGAAAGTTATGCATTGAAGAACATTTCCTTTCAAAATCACAGTGTGGATGGCAATGCTCATTGGGGCTTCTCCTGGTGTCCCATGCAATCGGGACAAAATTTACAGGGGGGAATGACCTTTGGTTCATAACTTGGAGCATGTAGGTCCATGCTTGGAGTAGCATCAGGCTGTATTCATGAAATGTGGGCATGTGTGAACTCTGGTGTCAAATGGAAGGGTGCGCTTCTTTGGCCCCATTGTGGACGCCTGAAAATGCAATTGTCCTCGTCGCGCGGGTACAAATGGTAGTAGTGTAGATGGTCAGTAGGAAGAACACAAGATCTCTTGTGACCAACAAGGTGATGCAGGACCCAGTATGAATGGGTGCACGTCACGAGACCGACACCCACGAGTCATACAGCCTACGAATTATATAGCCCACAAATCATACAGCCCAGGAGTTTGACACTAGGCAAACAAGGCCCACGAGACAACCTGTGTTGTATCTGTTAAACTCATGGGCTGTTTTTACCTAGTGTCGGTCTCATGGGCATTATTTGCCTAGTGTTGAACTCGTGGGCTGTATGACTCATGGGTGTCGGTCTTGTGGGATGACCCTGTGTGAACGTGTGGACAAAGCAATAGGCGAAAACGCCTTTTGAGGATCACTTTTATGCAGAGGATATACAACTTTCACTCAAATGGTCATTACTGTTTCATCTCGTTTTCAACGGAAATAGATTGGTGAGTACTCAGATCAGACATAGTCAACAAGTGTGCCTGCTAAAACCTGATGGATCATAGAGAGGCTATACAAGAGCTTTGTAGATGATGAAAAAGGACTAGCTACACTACTACAAGAGATGGGAGGCCCTGAAGGAGTCGGTCTTGGTACGTGGGACTACACACCTAACAGCGGAAATGCAGCTCTTACAATTTCAACTGTATCAATTCTACAAGTGATCCAAGAGAGTAAACTGGGCTACTGGGAAATGGGCGTGGCAGGTTTCCCTGTTATGTAATGCTTCTAAGCTTCCATGACCACTTTGTCCTCATGCACAATACGTTGCACAAAGCCGTTGGCCTCGGCATTCTTTGAACTACATCACAAAGGACACCAAGAAACTATGTTCTAAAATAGTCTACATTCAGCAGAGGTTCTAATCCATAACTTAAGCCTGTGCAAAGTCTCAGCCCATGATGGAGTCCCATATATCACATATCCACACTGAATGCATGATTTATTACTTGAAGCAGAGCTGTGCTTTTGCAGCATGGTTTTATGATATCCATACATATATTCTGTAGAGGCTCATATCATGTTCACCATTCACCATTCCTTGAATTACATTCATAAAGAGTCTTGCAAATTCAGCTGTAAATGAACTGTTTACAATTAACATGCAAACTTTTATGTATCAAATCAATTCCACTCTGGGGCAATTTCAGTAAAATTCACTCATTTATAAATCATGACGAATCATTTTGAACTTTAAAATCTCCAATCTCCAAGCATCAATATGTTATGGTGTGTAAGTGTGTGTGTGTGTGTCAGCCCAGGGGAGTGCAAAATTCATGAAAATTTTATATATTGAAATATTTCCACTATCACATTACCAGCAAATGCCACATCTCCACTTCTGTTTATTTCTGCTTCTTCTTTTTTACTTTGATTATCAATATTGGGAAGATCAACAGTTGGTTGGGAAAGCTTTCCATACCACATGTTCAATGTGAAAGGGGTATATCATGCCAAAAGTTTCCTCTAGATAGCATAACATGACACAAAGTAATAAATGAAGTTGGCTGCCAGCCGAGAGAATCCTGCACTGATATATTAAAGTAGACTGATTTAATTTGTACCCCCCCCCCTTACCAATCGTCTTAAAATTAGACAGGGCTCAAATATCTTTGCTTTGCCTTCTTGCAATGCAAGAATTGTTCAGCCCTGTCAACCTTTTGGTACGGTAAACCTAAGGTTGCCTCCCTTGTGAGCATTTCAAAATAAGCAGAATACCAAGGACGACCTGAACAACTGGGGACTGTGCCTTGCACCCTCTGGTCCTACTGAAATTCAATGGTGACCTACATTTATTGACACTCCCAGGGTCTGTGGGTGAGAGGGCAAGTTTGTTCGCCCCTAAAGAAATGGTTTATCTTGAATATTGCACTGAACAAACAATTTTTCATTAACTGTTACATGCATGTATATTGTATGGTGTCTTTAAATCATTCATTGTAGATTGTCACATGTTGTGTATAGTATATGAATGTCAGATTTTTTTTTCTATAAAATGTTATGAAGGAGAAGATTTGCAAACATGGTACACAGAGTTTTAGTGAATGCAGAAAACATTTCAAATGAAACACTCAATGTCAAAGTTTTATATATTTCAGTGAGTTTTGGTTAATCATTTGCATTGATTTATTCACTTACTAACTCTTCAACAGTGCTTGATGTAACAGTAGTAAAAATAATGTTGTGAAAATTTCGAACAGAATTTCCACAAATATTTCTTTTTGCCAGGTCATCATGAACTCTTGACCTAGCTGTCTGGAAGGAATAGGGGTTTTACAGGGAATAATGTTTGCCTTAATTTATCTCCATTAGAGAAAGTAGGGCCTATATGTGTCATTAAAAGAAAATCAAACAATTTGTTTAACATTAGTGTCATTCTCATTGCACTCAAAATAATCTTTTTTGTTGTTGTTGTTGCAACCCAAAGTTCAAAATGTTTACAGTGAAAACAGAAATAACACATTTTTTCCCACAAGATTTTGGTTGCAATCTAAATTGCATAAAGCTGTGCGACGTTTTATTTCTTATTTTTGCAAAACGAGTGATGTTGTGCAGTAAGAATCGTAACCGTAAAAAGCATTAAAAATGAATAAACCATGCATATCACTCCTTGCTTTTTTCACTATGCTGTGGTGCCCTGTGCTAAATTGAATTGGCCTTGAGATCTGGACTACTCATAAGAATACCATTTATAACATAAATGGGGGCATTTGGGGGTCAGCTCTTCACAAATAATGACCCCAAAACTGTTGTTTTTTTTTTCCAAAGCGTGAACGCTGACTCAAAAAAGACACAACCCTGATTGCCAGTCAAAATTCACTATTGTGCACACATTGTTTGTATCAGTGCCCTATTGTGAAATCATGAATTAGTGTGCATAGATAGCATAATATAAGGAACTAACATCACAACAAAATCTTTCTTAAATTCTATAAATTTCATAAGTTTCAAAAATCTATAACTTTTGATTGGTCTAATTTTCCTCAAATTTGCAAAAAAAAATCTGCAGTTATCAACTTCACATCATATGATGGAGGAAACTCTTTAACGATTCTTTCCACCTCCACAGTTTAGTAACACAATGAAGTTGTCTGCTGTACCACACTGACTATAGAATGGATCGATTGGACTCGCTTTTCTAGTATTTCTTGACTTTATTATTACATAAACAATGTCTGCAGTGACACACACATATTTGTAACTATCAACAAGCATACACGTGTACTCTCTCATTTTCCTTCAATAGCTGTCAGTGAAGAGCATGTGGAAATCTCTACCAGTAATTTCATCCCCCTCTTTTCTTTATCCTCTTTAAAAAAACAAAACAAAACAAAACAAAAAAACAAAACAAAAAACAAAACAAACAAAAAACATATTAGATGAACAACTGTAATGCATAAAAATCCAGGCACAAGTCTAACAGGGCATTCAGATGCAAAAAATTTATACTAGAACGGTATAGCTATACCAAATGGTTTAGCTATACGATGAATTTATACGTCTGAATGCTGACTAACGAAACGACGTATAATGAAACGACGTAAAGTGAAACGACGGTCAGAGCATCGTTTCGAACTAGAACTCGATAACGAATCAGCATTCCGTGTGCGTCTGAACGTATGGCAACCACAAAACGGTATAACTGGGCGGGGCTTCATGGGAGCGTGCACGAAAGGTGACCCCACAGCTGTCACTCATGACTATAAAAGCATGCGTAGTGGGAAACTGCACATCTATACGACGTTTCCCAGAACGGTTGAAATTAGTGTCTGAACGGTCTGTCGGCTATACGATGATTCTTTATAAGTCGTTTCATTATCGAGTTTTGGTGTAAAATGGCATGCGTCTGAATAGGGGGATAAGCACCACACTGCCTGGTTGTTCCTTGAGCCCATTACACACTTCAGAACTGTAAACTGAGCCTCTACAGGTGTAAACCTGTCAAATTGTATCAAATTTAGTTTATTACACCACAAAAATGTATATACTGGTATTTGAAAACAAACACACACTTCTCATATTTCTGGCACGTAAACACTTTTGCAATTCCAAATTCACTACCTATGGCTGCAGCTTGTATCAACAAGGAAACACCGCATGCAAAAGTTTGCCGCCTAGGAAAGGGTTAGAAGAGGTCAAATTTGTATGATGCATCGCCCGACTTCCATTTAACCTCTGTATGAGCAGTGGGGTATGACAGCAAAGTTATGGTTGCATCAAATATGTTTGAGAGAATTATGTTACGAAGTGCTACTCGAAACTTCTCACTTTACCATAAAGTTAAGATTAATTGTTTTGTTACGAATGGATTTCATCAGATGTGAGCGACAACACAGTTATCACATTATGAAATGAAAGCATTAATCCTATTCAGCACTCACCACAAAACATTCCTTGAGATGACAAATTTTGAAAATAATCACATACTGCAAAATGAGGAATGTTTGCGAGTATTTGAATTCATGAATTTCACTCCCGAGAGCCAGGATTCACAAAATCAAACTGCAAGTGAAAGTTCTTTTCTTCACAGTCAGATTGACTGCCAGTGACAATTTGTGAAAATTTCATGCCCCGAAAAAGGTCGTCAGCTCCAATTTCTGAAAATTTCATGCAGCGAAAATATTCTACAGTAGTGCACGACAAGAACAGGTATAGGGTAATGTGGGTAATCTATATGATATGACAGTACTTATGACAACATCCTACAAGATTAAAAAGTATGCAAATCCCTTCTAGCAAATAACATTCTTTAACAGGCATGCAACTCTACATTCCCTATCAGAATATGAAATGATGTGCCAAAGTTACATCTTTTCCTTTACACATTTGTTGTCACCTGGGGTGAACTTCCAGGGGACAGTATCAATTTGTTGTTTACTGCAAGATATAAAAAGCAGGCACTGATGAAGAATGTTGGATCACACAGAATTCAATTTTAAAGATCAGCATGTGTGCAAGTTGCAAGTAATGACATACAAGAGTCTCATTTTCAAAACGGAGAACTTTCAGCACTTTTATTTTTTTTTTCACTGCCCAACTGGTTGCATTTTGTTAAATTAGGCAGATCTCACATAAAGTTGACGTGACAAATCAGCACCTCTGTGCATGCTGCTCAGGTGTTCAAACAATTTATCTACCATGATTCAAAACTTCTTATTCGTTTGAAATAGATTATGATACAACTATTGAAAAACTCATGTGACCATGAACCAAACAGCATATTCTTCCTTCAACTAAATTTGTCAACTGAACGACTCCAGTTGTGATTTCAATAGAAATTGTATGCCTTTTGTGTATTGATAATTGGACTTTTGGATGTTATTACTGAAGCCAGGTACAGTGATCAGTAAACAACATAAACACTAGATTAGATACTGGAATACAGTCGGGGCTATGTCTGTCAACACAAGGCTCCTCACGTGCCATGCACTGTCAACTGGCCAGGTTACCCAATGCACTATGCAATAGGAAAAGAGATGATAAACTTCTACTTAAGTGGGTAAATCATCAAAATATTTGATATGTTGATGCATAGAACTACAATAACAGTGTACCACTGCAACTAAGTAGTTTCATACAACTACCACAATCGAAAAAAAAAATCTTCATAACCTTTTCAAATGAAAGGAGAAAAAAAAAAGCGAGTGCAAAATAAAGGCAAACTTTAGGTCATCTTTGTGATCATTCATTCCTTGAGATCATACTGTATTTTGAAATATATTCCAAGCTGACGTGACAAAGTCCTCTAGTCTGTGTGTCTTCTGTGATAAGAGGGAATGTAGCTTGTTTGGCTAGATTTGCTTGAAATTATAGCTTTTGATGATTTAAGCATGATGCATACAGCAGGATGATTTTACCACAGCATGATCCATGGCAATCATGTACAGACATTCACCCGTTGAGGACGGACTGATTTTGCTACAACACGCATTTCCTATAGAAACCTGCCCGAGTATACTCGGGACCCGTCCTCAACGGGTTAATACTTTTGAGAGAAAAATACATGACAATGTAGCGACTGAAATTTTCGCTGTTGGTAAAGTAAATAAGGATCTGAACTTTTATACAGGTTTTGAGCGGGAGTCTTGCACTGTGTTTATTGGCAGTGTGTTTAGATACATTGCCCCTCTATATCTGAGTGTAATGAGTTCCAAAAGTACTTTGAAACACTTGTCTAATAATCAATCATAAAGGGCCCTCTGGATGAGTAGTGTTTACAAAGGAGAGACTTCCCTAGTAGGTCACTCTTATGTTATCAATTGATTGGTAATAATCAGTCTCACATACCCATTTCTATACAGTAGTACATTCAGTACACTTAAATCTTTAGCAAGTTTTTGTAACTTTGTTGAAGTCATAATAATTCAGCATAGAGCTGTCATAATAAACAATAAAGAACGAATAGCCAAAAACAATTTGCCAAGTTTTATGTTATCATCAAACTACTCTCAACATGCGAAAAGTTGTGATTCATATCAATGAAATTCTTCTGTTGAGTTATCTTTATTGTAACTGACTGACAAATTGCCGTTTATTGATGTATGAAAGCATTTATGTCGATGTAGGGCAATTTGTCAAACTAGTAGCAAAAGTTGTGATGCCAATTTGAATTCATTATCTGCAGAAGAGGACAATGAAAGCTTAATGTTTGTCAACCAATGCTTTCTTTCAACAGATAAATATAACAGCAGTATAAATACACATAGGACCTACTCATAGTTGTCATGGTCAGTCTTGTAGTTGTCAATATGGTTGATTGTTTCTAGAATGCTGTAGGTACCCCTACATGTCATATATTTTTTCAGTCTAATTTTATTTTTTCGAATTGGGACTTCCTGACAATTTCGGAAGTGGTTAACTTTGTGATTGTGGAGTAAAGTGCTGAACAGAGAAATGTATTGTGTGCATGTCACATTCATGTTGGGATCAGAGTTAATATTTTTGCTTGTTTTAAAATTCACAAATAGCACCTCACTCACAATATTTGCAAAAATAAAAACCTCACGAAATATTACCTATACAGTAATTATTTGTAATTATTTGCAGACACAGACATATGATGCTTTGATATGACTGCAGGAATAATGGATTCGTGCTGTAAGTGTACAGTAAATCCAGATGATATGATAGAAGGAAACAAAAAGTTTGTGAGAAGACACTGTGTCCCAGCTTGGAATGAAAGCTCACAGACATGTGCACAAAGCAACTCTTTGGGTGCTAGACCCATAGAATTTATACTGCGCCCTCTACTGAGCACTGCAAGATAATTTATCAGATTATGCAAGGCCTACTCGGCTCAATGCAAGGCTTTGGTGTAGAAAAATGTGTGAGGCTTGCAATACAAATCTGTATCATTTTTTGAATGGAAGATTGATCTACTGATATATCATCAGTTCTAGAAATACTCCTACTACATCACATAAAACTAGTATTATGACAGATGACAATGACAGTGATGATGACAACATTATTGCATTCTTTTTTGATTATTCATGATATTTCATTCTACTGGCAGAGTACATGGCTTTTGACCTTTTTTTTTTAAATTTGAGTATGGTTTTAATACACTACTGTACATCCATGGGAATGGGAATCTTTGGCTCAGTCAGTTTTCACTTTTTACCACATTTAGTTTCTGTCAAATATGGGACCAAAACTCTACTTACCAGCAGATGCTCAAAACCTATTATAAGGAAAACAAGAAAGGTGTTCAATCATCACTCTGGTTTCTCACTGCCAAATTGGAAAGCAATTTTATCAAATATTGGCATGAACAATCATCCTACATCAATAATCAGCTCACATTTCTTGGGGTATTAGTGACTGTTGGTAATTGAAGGGGGTGACTATGTGTAACTTCATAATCACTTTCCTTGTTTGTTTCTCTGGACATGTTCCTGTTCATTCCTACTTCCTGCCCTGAGATGCTCCCATAGGTAAAATCCTGTTTAGAGTTTGTGATGTCATAGAGATTATTGTTTGAAGCATGCCAATTGCTCAATGTGATACTTTACAAAGATAGTAAAGTTTGAGAATTTTTTTTTCCAAAACTTCCTTTTGAAAGCTGCCAGTGTTGGTTGCAAAAAGGAAGTAAGAAAAAACTAGAAATGTCGCTATGGCGACTGGTATGCCTCCGCCATAATGCATGATTCTCCTCATAGGTCTATAGTACATGTGGACAATGTGTGATTACATTTTCACAAAATTGGCAAAATATTAAAATGACATGATTGTCACAAATGTATTGAATGTTTACCTTCCTTGACCTATGTTTAATTGGATGAATAGGAGAGCATGTATTTGGGGATTTAAGAACTTTAACTTGACATTGACCATTTCATAAGTTTATGCACTGAGTAATTTTCAAGGTATGGAGAAAAAGCGCAATTTCTGTATTGAACAGTAAATTGTTATCATTTTCATCTGGCCTTTGATTTATAAGAAAATCACTGTCAGGCAGAACATACATAAATTCAGCATGTACTAGGTTTCAAGATAACTTGAGCCACTTCAGAGATATGGAGAAAGAAGTAAGTTCAGCACTTTCACTTGATCTTTGACCTTTGACCTTTGACGTTCTTGGCAAAAAAAAAATCCCAGAGAATCTCTATTGGGTTATACATGCATACATTGAGTTAAAAAAAAAATCCTGCTGGCATTGCATAAATATAAGGAAAATAGTAAAATTTTGAAGTATTGCCCTTGACCTTTGACCCCTGACCTTTGACCCCATGAACCCTAAATTCCCTAGATAACCACTGCCAGTCAGTAGATGCATATACTATGTTCCATGAAGATACCTTGAACAATTTCGAAGATACAGAGAAAAAAGTGAAATTTTAACATTTTGCTTGACCTTTTGACCTCTGACCTTTTGACCTCATGACCCCAAACTTTCACCAGAGAATCTTAATTGGGTAGTACATGTATACACTAAGTTTCAAGAAAATATCTTCAGGCATTGCATAGATATGGGGGAAATAGTAAAATTTTAAGCATTTGACCTTGACCTTTTGACCTTTGACCTTGAGCATGTGCACCCAAAAGTTGATAGGCACAACTTCACCCCCTAATACACATACATGCCAAGTTTCATTAGGATACCTCAAAAGGTTTTGGTAGTTACCCTGTCCACAAAATTCATTACAGACGGACGGAAGGACGGACGGACGGACGGAAGGACGGACGGACGGACGGAAAGACGGACGGACGGACGGACGGACGGACTGACGGACGGACGGACAACCCGAAAACATAATGCCTCCGGTACCACTTCGTGGCGGAGGCATAAAAATACCAGTCATAGTGACCTGGTAGGTATGATGGAGACCAAACATGACAGTTTACCGTAATCTTCAGGGTATTGCTACTTAGTTATCGAATTTGAATTACAAGAGACTGCTCGTACGGATGAAGTTGAAAAGTCTTAAGTTTCAGTGTCATAAAGATTTAAAACTACAGAAGACTATCAAACTATCCAAAAAACATAAAGATAATGTTTGCTTCAAGTGCCTGGCCCTAGAACAAGATGGGATAACCAGCACACAATTTGCATCCTTCATCCCAAAGGGCACTTTTAGGAATCATAAGCAAGTTTGCACTTCATTTTTCTGCATTCTGTATTCTGCATTCTCAAACAAATATCTAGGTTTAAAAGGAAAAGAAAACTATCCATTACATTTCTGCATTTTAAAGCAAAAGGAATTTGTATCAACATTACAGTTTGCTTTGTCTACACTCTGAATGTATTCCGCATAGCCAATCTACTGATAACAGAGAGGGCCTACGTGCTTTTAAGAGACTCTGCCTTGTCTCTGATGTATCTGCTGAAAGAGAAGGCAGATTACTTATTGAATCATCCAAAAGGCAGTTACGCACAAGGTCTCCCTTTTAAATGTCACTTGAGTATCAAGAAATCAATAATATATGGGGCAAATAAAAGCCTGGGCAACAAAAACAAACACAAAATTACTTGAATTACTTGAATAAAATCGCTCTGTATTCCTAAAGAAATCCAGCTAAGAATTGAAATGATAACTTCACACTTTATAGGCCCTAAGAATATTAAATTGTGTTTGTCTCATGACATGTTCCTTTGCTGTATTGTCTTACAGTATTCTGCACATTAAATTTGATAGCTACCGTAATATTGTCTGATCTTATATCTTGTAAATTATACATTGTATCCTTTACTAGATTTACAAACATTAAGAAGTAATTTCTTATAATTCCTCCTAAATCTTCAGCAGAGTGGAGACAATATATGCCATTCTGACACATGAAAGAAATACTGACATTTCATGAACAAAACAGAGTACCAGGTATTAATATCATACTGGTCACCTGACCATTACCTTTTTTTTTCGGGGTGACCATACACTCTCTCAGATTCAAATTCTAATCACTTTCAATATTTCTGCCTACTTAATTGAAGTACTGTCTTGTTTCTTCAACTTTTGCATCCATATATTTACACTAGATATCTTGATTGAATTCTGGTTCAAACCAAAATTGCACCAAAATCACAGAAATACTTCAAAGCTTACTTCCAATCACTCATGATCATTCTAACCAAATCAGTTATTAGGAAGCATGGATATCATTGCTGACTTTTATGTCATTACTAGAAACAGCTTGTTCTTTGCAAGCAATCGTGGCGTATGCCGTATGCAGCACTGCACAATGTGATTACATTAATCATAGTCAATGTACACATGTGTCTTTAAAGTAACTACGAACTAAGGAAAAAAAATGAATTTTTATATAATTTATGACATATATGCTGCACACTAACCTGTTTTTTTCTACTCATCCAACCTATCTGTCCAGCTGTCAGACCAGAAAATGCAGAAGGTAAATTTATCCAGTGTTTCCATGTTTTTCTCTACTGGTAAATTCCAGAAAATGTTTTTTTTTTTTTGTTTTTTTTACTGGTCTGCAATCGTCGCACCAGTGCCAATGTGCAGTGTACTTTGATAAAATGGGAAGTTGATCAAATGAGGTTATTTAGTTGAAAAATGCAGTTCCTAGAAAGCACACATGAACACTACACATAAACAGACAGACAGACAAAAAGAGGCAGACACATACACACGCACATTTTCTCAACTTGTCACAACTATAAACGTTGTTTAAACCTCTAACATTTTGCTAGGCGCTCTATACACAGCACAGCTAGACCATCTATGTTGCTGTACACAAGTGCAAACTTGCCATGAACATTTACAGGCTTAACAACAGTTACTCTGGAAAATTAAGGTAAATTTAAAAGGGATTTCATCGATCTGGGTAAGTGAAGTTATGCAGGAATAACACTAACAAGAGTCAGACCGTCCAGACGGTATTCATGTTCTTTTTATGGTATCCTACTAGATGAGCAAAATATTCGATGCTTTGCCCATCTCCCATTACAAGTGATCATCAGCCCTCCTCCTAACATTACAGTTCTGCTCATGCAGCTAGACTGCCAAACCAGCAGACAACGGTCAAGCCAATCTGCCGAAAGTTTCCGATCGCTTGACAGCAGCATCTCGATAGCAGACGTAAAACGTCGCCGCTGACTTTACAGTTGAACGCATCCCTGTAATACTAAAAGACTGGATCTACTTACTGTTGATGCCAAGTCATCAAGCTTAATCTTCTTATGTTCTGGGCTTGAACTCATCATGAAACTGGGTACAAGTTAATGGTTCTTCAACAGAGTTTCTGATACTGTCTTGAACGTTCGTAGTAGTAGCATGCACAATTTAAGTACAAGTGCACAGGATCTTCAACGCATCTCTCTGTACACGTACACACGACAGCGGAGTGGTGGGCGCGATGCGATGCGGGCCATGCCACGACACGGGGAAGCGAGAGCGAACAGCTCACTTTTCACGTACAAATTGTACATACATGCATGAATACGGATGCATGCTTCGTTCTTGCGGAATTTGTCTCTCAGTGCTCTACATCGATCGATCCAAACAATCGTTCAAGGGCCTGGGCATGCGCTATGAATGCCCACAAAAAGGGAAAACTGTTGTTGTCGTTGATAACATTGCCGTCTTTCGTAATACGCCTGCTATAAATCTTGTAAAATTCACCATCTTAACATACTTTGATTTGAAAACATGCTGTTCATTTCATAATATTTATTGTTAATATTTTAAGATTTATAATGATAAAAAAGATGAGAAATGAGTGTGAAATACGTTTAAAACCGTATCAGGTAGGCCACGTTAACACAAAAGCAAGTTTCACTATCGATTAGCAAGGGTTGAGGAGGAACTGCCACGCAACCCCCTACAGCTCCGCATTATTAAAAAACAAAACAAAAACAAAACCAAAACCGAAAAAACTTATTGATTGATTTTAAATAACGTCACCGAAATCAGTCAGACTTCACAAATCCAAAAATCTTATAAATCAAGTACATTTAGTTATTACTTTTGAGATCAAATGGAGGCAACAACTTGAGCTTCTACATGCATGGTGGATACCCGATGATAGTTCCGCCTTTCGCAATTACGGACTTAATTTTCTTCCCGTATGGTAACATGCGAACTCTTAAAGGGACTGTACAGTACTGGTTGAGGTGGGGATTCATGTTTTGAACATTCCTAAGTGAGATAACGAGAAACCTCTTATGAAATCTGAATGAGCGTGTAGTTTTAAGAAGGATTCAACGTTTATTTGATGAAAATTGGTTTTCAAATGGCTGAGATATCAAAAAAAAAGTGATAATGATAAAAGGCGACAGGCTACGCCTTCTACTAGGATCTCTTTGTTTCACCTTGTTTTGGGATATCTCGGCCATTTCAAAACCGATTTTCATCAAATAAACTTTAGATACCCCTTAGAATTGCATGCTCTTTGACATCTCATAGAGAGGTTTCTGAATATCTCGCAAAACGTTAAAAGCTAAATCCTCGCAACTCCAGAACTGTAGTGACACACCCTTTGATTCTTGTATTACATGTTTTATACCCGAGCATGATGAAACTCAATGACCATGCATCAAGAAAACCCTTCGAGCATCTAAATTTAGAGTATAGAAGCACACAGCATCTTGAAATCAACGGATAGGGCCATCCTATAGCCATGTGCGTTATATTTATAATTATATGTCAGAGGGGCAATATTAAAAAGGAATGACATTCAAGCTTTTACAAAATAAAAGTGCACATAGATTCGTTGATAAGTGTAGGCCTTTGCATGACTGATTGATAAAAATGATTTCAATCAATTACTAGTTGTTAGATACCGTACTTATCAACGAACCGTTATTGTATCTAGTTGACTATTATGAGGAATGCGTATTGGACCTAAATTTCGTATCAACTCTGCCAAGTCTGATGATATAGGCGGTCGTTAATAGGCCGGCCTATTAAGTGCATGCACTCAAAAAGTTATGAGCATAACAATATTTGCAGATTAGCTGGGGCATTAAAGTTGTGGTGAAGGAGCTATAGGCAATTTGATGGCAATTTTCCCTTCAAATTATTTTCTGTGAGAACGTGTGCCCAATTCTATGGCGTTGAATCTCTGAATAAGGCCTTGACGGAGATTTGCGCTTTGGTGAGAAATATGGCTGCACACATGAGCTCATGAACTTCTGACTGCTTTTTTATTTTTATATAAATTATTATATACATTTTTTTTTTACAACAACAGCAGTGATATAGCAAGAAGATGATACCGACAAACGACGTTGCGACCCTTTCCCCCTTTTTCCCTTTCGATCGCTGCTATAGTAATAGTCTTTCCAAATCACGGATGTTTTTAGACGCAATAATCAAACTTGAAGGAGCAATACAACCAAGTACCGGAAGAGGAGAAAGGCCTAGCTGGAAAATGATCGTGTCCCTCTCGGAGACCGAGTTGGCAAAACCAAAACTTTCATTAGAGGTACGTGGGGGGGGGGGGGGGGGAGACTCCCACCCCACCTTTTTATTTTTAATACTAATTTTGCGATAAAGAGAGGGAGGGAGAGAGAGAGAGGGAGGAAGGGGAGAGGAAAGAAGTTCATACGTAAACCAACCTCCGACAAAATCATATTTGAAAGAATCCAAACGTTATAAAAACATAATGACTCATAATTATATATGCACGACGCAGACGAATTCCGCACAGCGTGAAAAGATCGTATAGTCGGAGTATATAATGATTATCATGGGGGTAGACTTTTGTTGTGTAAACCTATAGGCCTGTACAGTTTTATGATGGTGTAGGGCATGTGGTAAAATGCGTGTATAAGTTGATCGTGACTGCATGTGTGTTCGATATTTCCTCGAAAAGTGGTTAGGACCTACGTTTCTGGTTTCTGATGGGATGTAAAAATCCATCAATGGTTAGCTGGGAAAAAAAAAAGGGGAGGGCTTATCATTTTGATCTGAAGAGGCATGGAAAATAAAGTTGGAGAGGTATAAGCAGGTTAATCAGGTTTAGATTAAATGCTCGTAATTTCCAATGAGGATCAAGTTTTAATTGAAGCTACTATTCTGTTTATTTGATTTGACTCCCATCTTTAAACTGTTGATGCCATTTACACATCATTTCTCTCAAGCACGCTGTTTCCTGTATAAATCTGTCAGTCTGTGTAATCGAGAGAATGTTAGTATTTTGTATTGTCCTCCAATCTAACCAAAATATCGCCAAATTTCCTTTCCAAATAAACTCGTGCTTACATCAAATCTAGCCTGGGGAGCGTCGATAAATATGAAATGTGCATCACACAGCAGGCCCTGTTCCAACAACACAAAGTAGAATTTTGATAAGTCTTGTACAACGCACAGAAAATACAAAACGTGGCCGGATGCTGCACAGCGCCAGCTATCGGCAATAGACCGCTCCTATTTTTTTTTTTTCGTGATTTTTGTGTTATAATTATATTTCAGTGTTCAGATCAAAGAGCGTAGAATTAGAGGCGCACTGCTCAAATAGCGGCAACAAAGTTTTTAGTCGGACACAGCGGCAACAGCACTCTTTCATGCGTTGAAGTATTTGACTAGCCTGTATCATTTGATGCAGAATGTCCAATGTCTGCTATGATGAAGTACAAAGGAGTTGGAATTGATGAAGCAGTCAAAGCTCTAAAAAGACCATTGTTTTCACGGTGAGTGCACTGGTCAGTCACACCATGCCTTCTCTGAGATGGGCACAGCCATTACGGACAAAGTTACTCAAAACATGTGTGGATCATATGGATTCAGCAAAGGCAGAAATATTGGTAGAACATGTCAGTGAAGCTGAGGGAAATCAGACAATCCATTCAAAATTTGTGCATTTGCAAAGCTGTGGTCATCATCGCTGAATAAAAAGGCTTACAATAACTTGTGATGTCACAGCGGAATGATATGGAGATAATATGAAGAATATTCCACACGGTTTAATTTTGTATGAAATGGATATACATTCCCCTGATTTGTTACCAACATGTTATGTCAAAGGGTGATACTACACCACTTCCTTCAGCAGGCAAATCAAGCACACTTTTATTTTATGGAACTTCTTTTTTCTGCACTCCTGTGACATCACAATCTGTAGCCTTTTTTATCCATTACCAATGACAACACATGGATTCAATCAACATTTTTTATACTTCATAACATATGAATGTATTGTTTGATCTTCCTTAACTTCACTGATGTATTCCACTGATATTTCTGCATCATCCAAATCATCAACCAAATCCATACATACAGTGTATTACACTTGGGTTAAAGGCATAATTTACCATTTGGAGATGAAACAAAAACCTAGCATTAGCGCATTAAAATAGTTTTAAAATGTAATTTAGGGATAGAAACACCACCGAGTCTACATCCAAGTTTTCTACACTTTTTTCCTCCTTCATGCCTTTAATTTTTCTTTCATATTTTTTTTCAAGTATACACTAGTATCTGTGAGCAGAAACCTAAATACTAAAACCTTTTCTCTCTGTACATCCACAGCATGTACAGTTGAATAAAATCACCACAACATAAGACATCAGAAAAAGGTATGTTTTAAGACACTCAATGCATTTATTAGCCTGCATAGTTGAAACCAGAAAAATGAATAAGGCAAATAAAGTCAAACTCTCTTTTTCTCTTCTTGTCAAGATATTCAGATGAGCTACAGAAATCCACAAGAACAGTAAGAATAAACGCTACACAGACCAATGCACACAGGTAAAGAAGAAAAGATTTCCATAGTACATGATTGTAAGATCACACAATCTTTCTAATCAAAATCTGTACTGATGCGCAGCTCAGTACCATATTTCAAATTTTCTGTAGTATTGCACTTTTAATTCTTTCTCCAAAAAAAAAAAAAAAAAAACAGCAAAAATTATCACCACAGACAAACTACAATTGATATAACCAAGATTTACAGAGGTACCCAAGAATATAACATATAGGCTGTCCATCAAGAATTCATGAAGGAAAATTGTCCTCTTACCCCCAGCACAAGGTAAATATTTGACCTCTAGCAACAGGGTAAATTGAGACGGGTGATAATATGCCAAATACAATAGTACAGTACCCAGTCTGACACAAGAACTACAAATATCCTTTAACAAATCATGAGAACCAACATTTCGTACTAACACACAATAACTGGAATGAGTACTAACACTGGGAATACTGTGGACTAGTACTTAATGGTATCAGCAGTGCTTATCTCAAAAACTAACTTTGCTTTTATAGTGGATGGCAGGAACATGTGTTTATATTTTACAACATGATAGTGTGATGTATACAGGGAAACCCTGCTAAAACGAGCATGCCAGGACTAGCAATTTTACCTCGTTATAACCGTCACCTCCTTGTAAACATCATAAAGCAGAGACCAGCTTAACACACTCAGGGAAAATCAGGACCGCCAAATTCACCTCTTAAAAAAGCGGTACCTTGTTATTAAAGGAGCTCATTATAACGAGGGTTCCTGTATGACTTCTATTATTTTTTCTTTGATACTCATATGAAACATCAAATAGATTCTCTGCAAAGTGGCACACACAATCTTTGTACTGTCATGGATGAAGTGTAATGTGAATAATATACAGGCAGTAATCTTCTTGACATTCGTTGACCTTCTTTTCCTGGTAGATACCGTTATGGGCAATTCCGCAGTTAGGTGGACACGACATGGATAAAAGAAATGTGCCTCTTTATCTTACTCTTTAATTTAGGTATCAACTAATGCCATGGATGTTCACCAATCACTAAGGTCTTTCAAATTCAGTAGATTTTATTTTTCATATTCATTGATTTTGCGAGATCTAAAACCATCATTTAAAATGTACATGTGGGACTGGGGATGCTGAAATTCACTTAAATGCAAATTACAGTGGGTTGCTTTGAAATTTTTTCCTCAAATTTTTGCTAAAAGGTAAAAGATGAATACATTTAAATACTCCAGAAGTCATGTGACATTTTGTTGATTACAAAAGGGTGAAATGACCTGCGGAATTACTCCAGACAAATGTAACGTTACTAACCGTAACGTTACTAACCATGCATTTGGGGTCTAGCTTATAAATCATCGGTCGAACTGCTAAAAATATTTGTGTGAATATTTGTCCTGACGCAATAATTGAAATTAATGCAACACTTTGTTTTAAGTAACTTGACATTTTGCACACTTTTTGTTTCAAGACATTGATTTTTTTGTCATGTCCTTTTTTCGTAACGTTACTAACCAGCCCTTTTAGTTGCCATAGCAATTCTAATATTTATTGGATTGTACTCATTCTTTTCTATATCATAGACCTAGGAAGGATGAACATGTTTTAAAATGATTTTGACTTGAAATGAATAAATAGTGATTTAGTAGTAAAAATAAATATCTAAATTTCTTTAAATGTAACGTTACTAACCGCGGAATTGCCCTTATCAATAATTAATTTTCAGCCATAAAAGATCTCAGGAGTAGTACAATAATGTAGCACAAAGTCAGTTCAACCCTAGAAGCAAACATTTTATATCCTAGAAGCAAACAACTGTTGCACAGCATACTGGGAGTTAACATTTTGATTTGGCGCATACAGGGTCAGAAACGATCAGTGACGTTGGATCTGTATGATGTGTTATTCAAAAGATTTACGACAAAACGGAAGTTGTAAAAATGCTCACGTTGTTTGGAAGGTGTTATTTACGAGTGTCTGTTTAGTTACGGTCAAAACAGAAATTGCTATACAAAATAGAGACAAATGTTAACAGCAAATTACAATTTGCATCTACAATACTGCCCTTAGTTTGCAAAGGTTAGTAAGTAGTACTAAATGGATCTAGATCCTTATGGGACAAATGACACATGTTGAAAAAGGAAAGCTGATGGAAGGAGATGACATGTGAACTTGGTTCCTTGCTGCAAAGGAGATGTCGATTATGCAGCAGTATTTCACAACTAGGGCATTGGCTAATTGCAGCCAGTGACTCTGTACACGCAGTGTTCAGCATTATCAAATCTGTTCATATTCGGCAAAATCTTGAGACTCTTCACACTTTATGTTCACAACATGGTAACCAGATAGGAGAGTAATTTTTATGGGCAACCCCAGGTTTCATGATAGTCTCTTCATGTCATTCATGTGTCCCTCACCGCTGAAATACTTATGACATGCGAAGGTGAATCCTACAGGGTAGAGATATAGGGGAACCTCGTCATTAAAAGGTGCTTTGGGACCAATGAAATGTCTTTGTTATATTGGTGATAAAAACAAAAGAATATAAAAGGAATTGGACCTGCAAAGTTACCTTGATATATCAGGCATCGCGCTATATATCAATCCGACCTCGTTATAACAAGGTCCCAAAATACATGCATACAACCCAGCTCTTGTACTGGTTTTGACAGGACAGGATCCAGATCACCTGATTCAGTGATAATACGAGTATAATAATGACGTAAGCTGCCTAGTACTTGTGTAATTGAGAGAAAGCGGTACAGACACAGGTGGCACACACAGCCACATTCCCTGCGTTGCATTGTGATGAACAGGACAGGTACATTGAAAACCACGTACTGGCATGGTAAAGCAAAATAGACCCAACCACAGGTTTGTTCAGAACTACATATTCATATGATGACCATGAGACATAATGTTACAATATATCTACAAAATGTTTTATTTGCTGTAATCAAGTGTTGCCTGCAAACTTGCTTCACATTACATGTAGCTTTATAAGTGATGGTGTATGTGTGTAAGTTACAATTGAGTATTATGCTAGTACAATTTGACAAGAATAACATGGATGGTTATATGGGCAACGCATGGCTATTTTAACATAAATTCAAACTTAATCGCTTGATACCAAATCAATACATGATCAGACATTGTGTATTTTATGAATTGGAGAAAAATATGCTGCCATACATAACAGCTGGAAGCTGCTATGAAATTGATGAAGACTCATTACCATCAATTACTCATGCTGGGAACAGCTGACTGGGTGTCCAATCAAGAGGGTGTAAAAGAAGGTCTGTTCATAACAGAGTTTGCAATATTTGGGGCTACACTGTCCTGTTTTTTGTAACCACTCTTTAAGAGTAGATTAGCAGTCTTTTTTTTTTTTTTTTTTTTTTTTTTTTTGGGGGGGGGGGGGGGTAAGATATCAATGAATGACCAAATGACCATGAACATTATATCACAGGTTTTCACTGGTCATTTCAAATACATCATCAAAACCCTGGACTAAAGCATATACATATTTGTTTATTTCGATCTTTCTTGCTTTTTTTGCTCTGTGTTACAAATTCCAGGTTCTGCAAATTCCTTGTGCTATAACAATTCCTCATCTGCAGACACACAAGTAATTAAATGAGATAAGTCTGTGACTCTGCGTTACATCAAACACTGGATAATTTTCTAACAAAAAAAAAAAAAAAAAAAAAAAAAAAAAAACCCAAGCCAAACACGAGTGTATATTATCTAGGGTTGTGCAAGGAAAGTCTTTAAACCCATTCCCTGTTTTCTCCTCCCATTTTCCATGCATTGTAACCTTTTCTGGTATCAGTAATTAAAACATTTCAGGGTAATGAGGTAAATATGAGATCTCCATTTGTTTCACAAGACACAAAGATGACGATGATTAAATCTTGGGTAGTTTGGGTGCGCTGACAAGAGGATTGGTCTGCTCCAAAAGCTTGCGCCCTTCCGTCTTGTAGTCGTAGCCGCAGTTGTGGGCTTCGGCGTAGCGGTGGCTGGCGCAGAAGTTATGACCACACCTAATGTCAAAAAGCATACATCAACACTGACAGATTTTAGGAGGATCACGGGGTGCATAGCATATCCCTAAAATAATACATTCTATAATGCAATGTTTCATTACTTAATGCAAAGGGGAATTGACATCCACGACATACTAAAATAGACTTGTTCAGTTTAGGTGTGGTTTTTTTTTTATACCTGCCAATAATGCATCTCTGAAATCATACAGCTCACAACATATTCATGTTTCTTTGACTGCGGGATCCCTCTCTCTATAAATGACTGCATAGTTTGAGTCCCCTTAACACTCAAAAGTTGGTCATGGCATAGCACACTTCATGTAGGAATACTTTTATCGCTGGCTGTCTAATACTGGATCCTCATTTTTCAATGGTTATTCAAACAAACCAGTCACTCTTATTCAGCATTCTCAACAAATTTTTTAACAATCCCCCTCCCCCCCCCCCCCCCCCCCCCCCCCCCACAAACAAAACTTTCATGAAAAACAATGATGTCTCTGGCATATTTCAGGAAAGAAGTCACAAAAACAGGACTGGAGTGCACTATGTTTATGACTTTTCAAAGGTGCACATCGGTGAAATGACACA